>NC_043758.1:20889947-21189947 GCF_902148845.1 Salarias fasciatus
TGAGGGTAAAAGCTTAATTCTTACTCTGTTTTTTTTTTTTTTTTTCATTCATTCATGGTGTTATTTGTTTTTGGCTTGAGTTTTAGCCAGAGCAGATGGTACAGACAGTGGGTGAATGGAAATAATGATAAAAAAAAAAAAAAAAAAAAGCCTCTGGAGGTTCAGCTCAGCTCCTTCGCCTACAGGGAGCCAAACAAACTTTCAACCAACAGCTGGTCTGAAAGTTCTTTTTCAGAGCAATCCCACTGAAAATGTCGTCATTTTGGTTGTCAGACACATTTAAAGTGGAATTTTTCACTCCTGCTAATGATATTGACTTGTGTTTTGTTATTCGCAGTGTGATCTGCATCTCCTGCCTTAATGGATAAATTCAGTTACTCTGTGCAATTGGAAAATCACAAAGAGACGCAGCATTAAATAAACTATATGTTGAGTCAAGAATATTGGCAGAACAGCAGCACTTTGAGGTGACTGAAGTTTCCTCTTAATGTATCAGAGGTGACTTATTCCATCCTTTTCCCACAATAGTTCCCTCAGGTCCTCATAGAATGTTTTGAAATGCTTTACTTAAATTGCTGAGAGAATCAGGTGTATTTATTTCAACGTCCGTGAGCAGAATGGCTCAGACCAGCAAGAGAGTCCCAGTTTGAGTTAAGTAAACATGTTTTAATCAACTCTAAGGAGCAAGAAGCAAGAAATTTGGCAAACCTAAGCAGAGATAAAGTTAAAAAGCAATAAGGAGAATTCTAAATAGTAACTACGAGACAACCATGTCAAAACATCACCAAATGGCAACTTCTGCAATGTTTTTGCAGACTGCAGTGATCAAAGGCAACAGAAACTTTTCCAAGCAAGGACAACTGGTGAAGCATTGCAGTAATTGATATTTGGAAAGGAAAATGGGAAACGGCGGTTCCTTCAAAACAATTTGAGGGTCCATGATGGCCACGGTCTTCTGTCAAACTTCTTACCATAAAGCTTTCACGCCGATATCAGATACCAAATGGCAAGATTTGCCCCCCGAAAACCTTTGTCCTGCTGACAGTTTGGATTCTGCATTGATGGATTCCACCTTATTGGGGAACTTTGTAGACCAAGTACTGCCAATCAACTGGTCTGTTCTGTCAGGGCAATCCATTTTTAATTCATCTTACATCAACATGTTCTGTTCACATTTTTGATCTAGATATCATAACACACCTGATACCTTATCCTGCTTCACTGCAAGCTTCAATGCAGAAGGCCAGTTGTGGCAACAAATATGGGAGTCTTTTTTTTTTTTTTTTTATTGTATTGCAATTATGTAGTTTGTTTGTTTATTTGTTTTCCAGCACAATGCAAGACCATATTGAATCTCAGTCTGCCAACATCACACACTATTTTTATGCAGCTATAACCAATGTGGTGGCTTTTTGTACATGATGATTTGGAATTACACATCATCACCATCCACACAGTGTTCAGTCCCTCATTTTTTAATCCAAGGTTGTTTAACGATGTTCCATTCACATCCAGTTGAAATACAAAATAATGGATTCACTATGAATAATGCATTACTTGGTCACATTATGGGAAAACATTGTGCGACTCAATGCGAACGCTGTGATTTGCTTCGACAAACCAGCCAGAGGTGTGTGGAAGAAATATCCCCAAGTTAGATGTGGAGAGATGAACAGTGTCAACATTTTCACTCTGCAGCAGAAGCAGCCTTTTTTTCTATCTTCTCAGTTAATGGCTGCAAGATTTGTTCAGCACATTCTTTGTTTTCGGGCGTAAATACTCAGACTGTGATATTGGTGTTAACAATCAATTTCTAAAAGTTGGGAAACTCCAGTACCGGCAGGCATTTTGGAGAGAAATTGTCATCTATGCACTGTCTGATAGCAGCTTCTACCATCAAGAGCTGAAAATGAGCCTGCAAAAAGACTAAAAGGTCACACTTGCTGTGGAAAGTTTTCTCAGTAATGTTACTGATTTTTAAAACCGGATTTCAGATTCAGCAATTTATTTTTTTCCAAGGCGAAATGATAGAAGATTGCTCTTTACACTTGGTGTCTCTTCATGGCCCGGCTTGCGTGGCCTCTGCCGACCCTGTGATTGCAAAGCGAATAGCAGAAAGTGGCATGAGGTCTCGAGGTATTTGTTCTTCCTGGAATTTCATTTTAGAAAAGGCAGTGACTCATGACACACGGAGTGATATCATCGAATTTGTGTTTGAATCAATGTTGGTCTCAGTCTCTGTGGAACATTCACTCTTCACTCGGCGCTGATGACCTTTTTTTTATTATTTTTTTTTGGTAAATAAAACCCATCTCACCTTGGGGGAAAAAAAAAGAGAGAGAGAGAATACCTAAAAGAATGGTAAAAAGCTAATGAGGTGATCCCACCAGGGTCAAGGAATAAAATGCTGACTTTGCCATGGAGCTGGGTTGTGTTATCGCCACAAATCATACTTGGCAAATAATCAGTTGTAGAAAAATAAATAGTGAATGAAGGAGAGTAATGATTAAGCTATCTGAACTGAATCAGCATCTGCATGCAGCATGCAGAGGGGGATCAAAAAAGGTACATCATTTCAGACTGTGCTTCCTAAGAGAAATAAAGTTAGGATAAGGTACCAAAAAAAACAAAACAAAACAAAAAAACAAAAACAAAAAAAACCCCCACACACAAATACAGTAACGACATAAGACAGTTTGCTTCAGTTCAGCAGCCCTCACAGCCATTGCATTGCACCAGGGGATCCTCACTGTTCGTCAGCAGAAGGGTGGGGGAGATGTTGAGTGGGGTAGGGAACGTCATGGATGCAGCATGTGTAATTCAGTTCATCAGTCCAGTGAATATGTGTGCAGTTTGGCCCATCTTTGGGCTCCAGTTTGTAGTGACCCCAGTTGCAGATAGTACTTGAGGTGGAGATGACGCCGATGGAAGCAGTCCAGAGGTGAGGCAGGTGGCGTTGGGAGAGAGAGAGGGAGGTTATAGATAAGCAGTCCTTTGACCTTGGGTCTTTCAGGGGGTTGTTTTGAATTCCAAGGGACGCCAGATGCAATCAGTAGGTATCTTGTTTTGGTGTGGAAGGAGCCGTTTGACCTTCCCTTGCTTGGTTCTCAACTTCTCAGACAGCAGCAGCGTTAACCCTCTCGGTGATGATGACGTCTAACTTGCTTCTCAAATCATCCTTAACCCCAATCAAATTGATTTTCTGTCTTTTGATAGTTAGCCCAAATGGTCAGCGTCAGCTTTTTCCCGTTTGTTTGAAAAGACCATCATCCATTGGACGTCTTTTATGGTGGCAATCTTTTTAAGTCTCCACAAGCTCAGGCCACAGCACAGGCCCATCAGCAGCAGTCCTGTCATCAGAAATCCAAATATATAGACATCTTCTATGTCCTCCACGGACAGGGGAGCCAGGCACATGACCCCCCTCCACTTGCCCTGGGCGTCGATTACAAACCCAGCATGCTGAGTCCCATCCAGGCAGGAAGGATCCCCCGCTCCTTTGCTCTTTGTTGAAATGATCGTATGAATTGCATCGAGAGACCAGTTGATCAATCCCTTGGTTGATATTTTGGTTTGTTTCAAAACAAAAAAACAAGTCAAATAGACAAGACAAAGTACAGCAGCAAGCAGAGGGGGAGAAGCAAAGTAGGGAGAGATAGAAAAAGCGTCTGCCTCCTCCGAGAGCCAACCAAGAACGATGGACAGTAACAACAATGGTGGCTTCCGGTATGACTCTGTCTATTTTTTTTTCTGGGACTTGGTAGTTTCACACCTGAGAGTCGCCCCAAAAGCAATGACACTTTGTCATGCCTTCATACCGCAGCCCATGTCGTCACCATTTTTAATGTTCATAGTGTATTATTCTCTGTGTGCATGTGTGTATGGTTTCATTGCAAAAGCAGCCAGCAGCACCTGCTAGTGTCGGTATATGCAACCTACATTTTTAGCTTTTCTGCCATTTCCATGTAAATGAGTATCATTTTCAAAAAATTCCCTGCTAAATGCAAAACTTTTTGAAAAAGAAACGATTCATGCCCTGTAAACAGGGAATAGGTCGCTTCCACAGAAACCCAGTACAGATATAAGCTATTTTGGATTTGAAGTAACAGACACTCAACCGAAAGAAGGTAAGATGCTCTCCTTTTCAGGTCATGGGGTTATTGCTACAAGAGGAAATGGCACATTTTTAAACGGCTTTGAAAATACACCACCAGCGGTCTCTGACATTGGCCGTATTTAGTTCAACCTAACTGAGTTTTTGACCTTAAACTCACTGCCTCGTTGAGAAATGCATCAATCGCTCTGAATTAAAAAAAAGGAGTACGACACTGATGCTCCCTGTCATCATGTCCTGTAAAAATATGACCACCCACTTAGTGCTCTGTGTTCATATAATGTGTAAAATATTTAATGAAGTATTTGTATGTTCTTTATGACATATTCTTGAGTGTTAACTTGAAGGTCTTTGCCTTTTATATCTTTCAATCAAGTTTTTTGACTGAGATTTGTGTATGAAAATTCCTACCGTAACTTTGAAATGACTATATTATTGATGTAATTGAAGGCCTTATATCTTCATAAGGATATAGCATGTTGGCATCATTGTTAGTATATTTTAGAAGCAGCACTGCAATATGTTTGAGGTCTACACCTCAGCTTAGCAACAGAAAAAAAGTTCAAATTGTTAGTAAAATTTAGAGAGGCGATCTTCACGAGAGGGGTCCAGCTGCAGACCTCCACTCTCAGGACCCGGAGCTCCACTCTCAGGACCCTTCCCTGCAGACAGCTCACCTCCACTCTCAGGACCAGAAGTTGATGCGAAGCCTTTCAAAATGAAAGCGAGAATATCGGAAACGTATTCGTACTTCCCCATGAAAATACGGTTTATTTGTTGTGGTTTTATTTTTGTGTTTATAATGTTAATATGATTTAAAAGCAAGTAAACTAACAGTCTGGTTGCAGACTTCCACTCTCAGGACCCTTCTCCGCAGACAGCTCACCTCCCCTCTCAGGACCGGAAGTTGATAGAAAATCTTTAAAAAAAAAAGCGAGAATATCGGAATCGCGTATTTTTCATTCCCCATGAGATTAGGGTTTATTTTTGGTGACTTTAATTTTATGTATGTAATGTAAGTATGATTTTAAAAAGAGTGTGCCAACACAGTCTGGTTGCAGACCTCCACTCTCAGGACCGGAAGTTGATAGAAATATGAAACGGCATGACTATGATCATGATTACTGTCATGATCCCCTTAAAACAGTATTGTTCTTTGCTGCATTATTTTAATGCAGATAGTATTTTGATGTAATTGACTATATGGACAGCTGTTAGACTGCACTACATACTTTTTGAAACACATCTGTGTAAATGAAAAAAACTCTTCTACACTGAAACCTATTTGAGTTATCTTTGCTTCACTAGCATTACTGTAAATGTACAGCTCCCTGCAGTGTTGCAGCTTTTAACATTGTTTTAATTCAAATTATTTCATATAGGCATATGTTTATACGTATATATATTTTGTATAGTGTTTACAATTCTTATACCTCATAATTCATCTAATAATTCCTCCATATTGTTTGTGCTGTTCTTACCTTGTGTTGTTGGACCACATGGATTTGCCACTGGAGGATGTGAGGACTGATTAAGTTGTGTATTCAATTCACTGGATTACTGAATATCTAGATTGCCTATAATCCCTGTTCCAGGAGAAAACAGACACGAAACAAACTTCAAGTTTTTTTATTTTTCTTTGCGCTCGCAGTATGCTATGTACCCTCCTTTGTCCATGATCTCTTCACAAAAGACACATATCTCCAATGTTGTATAACAAAAACTTAAAAAGCTCCAGAATCACTTCTCTTTCCTCTTCATCAAAATCCAGGGTGGCGTCAAAGAGGTTTTCCAGCTGTTGCACAGCCTCCTCAGTGCATGATGTGTTGTCCATGCTCAAACCGTCAGGCACCTCCACCCTGGCTGCTGACAGCTGTGGGTTCATCTCCACCCATTCTGCTGCTTTCTTGCAGTGCTCCACAACTCGGGCCACCACACTGGTCTAAAGAAAATTAGAAGTGTCAAGTTTTTGTCAAGACATGAAAGCTCAACTCACAAAATGTAACAACATGGAAGTGGAGGTCAGGCCCACCTCTTCTTCAGTTGTCTCCATCCCCTGCACAACTGGAGCAGCTGTTTGTTGACAACTTTTCTTCCTCTCTTCAGCCTTTAAAGGCTGTACTGCATTAAATAAAAACATAGCTCACAAAATCAGTTAATGAATCATGTCCAGGGATGGGAAACCTGATATAACATTGACTAAAAACAACAAATAAATATTGAGACAAAAGGAATGCAGACTGACCTCTGTCATGTCATCCAATTTTCCCTTCAGGCAAAAAAAAAACTGGTGGCACCTCACCTGCCAGAAGAGATTTCAACTTGAATGTAAAATGAGCAAACATCTTGCCATGGCTATAACAGTAGGTGAAACAATTAAAATTACACGTGCTGCCCTGAAATTAGTCAATTCTGGCAATAAGTAAGAGAATGGGAAGACAACAGGACGGATGACGACATTTCAACGTGCAAATCATCAATCATATCAGTTCAATCAAATTATGACATCCTACCTTCCAAGAGCAAAGTTTTCCATGAGCATGACACACCACCATTTTCACAGGGTTCGCTTGTTTGCCTACAAAAAAATTCAGACATATTATTCCGTATAAATCAAACAATCAATTAAGTTACTTTTCTGAATAAGCGGGTGAACAGTGTGTGCAAACACACTGAAAAATATAGTATGCTTACCTTTAAATGAAATGACACTTTTTTTATGTGATTCTATGTGGTTCTGCAACTTGAACACTTTAAGGTTTGAACTTTAGGCACAGTGGAGAGTGAAACTGCTTGCAGCATGTCCTGCAGCGTTCGATTTCTGAATCCACTCTGATAACTGAAATATGCATCTGTAAGAGAAATTATGTTGTGATCAGTAAACAAAATTTAATAAAGATATATGGTGACTCAGTTTTCTTGGCTTTCTAGCAGGAAGACTGCATGATTAAGTGAGCACTACCACGTACACAAGACAACTTCGACATGTTATTAATATGCCCCGGACAGAATCATTTCTATCCAAATGCTATTTGCAAACGGCAGTGAAAGCCTTCTGATGTAAAGATAATCACATAGACAAATATAAATAATACACACAGTGCTTTTGTGCTTTCAGAAGCTACTAAAATTACCGTGGTTAGCGCTAGCCACCGTTAGCCTAACTACCATTACGCTACAAATTACGGTAAAGTGGAAACTCTTTTCTTTTAACTATAAGCTCACGGGGCAATGTATAGTGTGCAACGTCACGTTCTACTGAATAAAGGCAATTTTTGTTTTTCTATAACGAAAAGGTGTCGCTTGATATTTACTCACCTTTCCGTCTCCACACTGAGAAATACGTGCTTCCGGTGTTTTCTTTTCCATTTTTTTAATGCTTCGTATCAACTTCCGGTCCTGAGAGTGGAGGTGAGCTGTCTGCAAGGGAGGGTCCTGAGAGTGGAGTTGTGGGTCCTGAGAGTGGAGGTCTGCAGCCAGATTGTCGTGTGTTCTTCACAGTGTCAACTCTAATGGCACCAGAACACACAGGTCTTTTCACAACTGTCAATGAAAAACAGACAGATTCGCTTACTGAAATAAGATCTTTTGAATGCTGTATAGTAGCTTACAAAGAAGGTTCTCAGAATGACATTTACCCAGTGTCAAACACAAAAAGCCAAGATTATCAACATTTGTGTTTTTTTTTTTTTTTTTTTTTAACAAATGGAGACAAATCTGGCCTCTAGCTAAAACCAGATCCCCGCAGAATTTCCTCAGCAGCTCAGGTGTTGACTTAAATATTTCCACTAAAGACAATCAGGAAGGAATTTATTATGATGGGACTGATTAAACGCCGTTCACCTGACATTTCTGCTCCGCAGACCCCAAGAGATGAAAGATTAATGAGCACATTAGCTCCACTTATTTTGACGCTAGTCTCAAACCCAGCCTGACATTTCACATGTCAGTGACGGTAATCGTCATGCTTTGCTCACATGAGGCGTTGCCTCGGTAATAAAGACTGAGGAACAACGAGGCCGTCTAATGAAGAACTCATCAGAGTGCTGCAATGAAAAAAAGAATAGAATGATGCCGTCTCTTTTGATGCTGAGTGACACCGACAGCGGGAACCACGCCGCATTGCTCTGTTTATCTTTGTGTTGTTTGGTGTTTTTGCAGGTGTTACCTCATTTTTTCCCCCAGATTGTGTTTTCCCATATGATAGATCGTTCAGTGAAGCACTGAAGTGTGGCCCTTGACTCCAGTGAGGACCGATATGGCTCGGAAAATGGTTGGCGAAAATGCAAAACAGAAGGGATTAGCTTGGAGAGATGTGAAACCAGAGAGCCCCGGAGGGCGAGCGGCGGCACAATTGCAGGGAAATTGGTTCAAGACACTTCTTGGCCTCGATGTCGCCGTGGCAGCATTTACCTCTGCACTGACACATGTTCTTTGAAGTGCCACATTGTCTTCTGTGAGGACTGTTAAAGCAAAAAAATATGAATGAACACCTGCATGTCACAGTGAACGTAATTATTTGAGGCACTCAGTGAACAAATAAAACAAATCATCTACAAACAAACAAAATCCTTCACTTGTTTAATGAACTTTCCCTCGAGGTCTTCCTCACAGCAGAACTGGCATCCCACAAAAAGAAAGAAAATACTTCACATCAAGAATCACATACAGAGAAAAACTGGAATAAAGTGACGACAGTATTGCACCGACATTATAATCATAGTTCTTTGAAAGAAAGAGAAAAAAGAATCAAATTCAGGCTTGGAAACAGTTTTGATCTGGAGAAAAAAAAAGATAAAATAGCAGAGTGGAAGAGAAAGGGATAAGGAAAAAGAAGATGAATTGTTGGGATTGTCACATGATGTAATTCCATGTAATTTTTCTTTGTGAACCAGTCACTGAAAATAAACAGTGTACTGTTACACAGCAGAGCCTTCCAGTTCTACTGCTGGAGTGAGCTTTAGTTATGCTGTTTTTGAACATTATCTTTTTTTTGCTATATACACAAGTAGTTTTCCTTGTAAACATGTATCTTAAAGCAAATGATACTACAACTGTGTCGAGTTATTCACTTATTTGTTCCAGTCTGACTGAGTGAGTCAATACTTCCATCGCCATTAGTAACGAAGCAAGCTCAGGATCCGCTTCAACAAAATGTACTTTTGTGACAAATCCACCCTTAAATCTTTCGATCTACTGAGTCGTTATTGTCAAATTAATTCAAGTTTGATTGCTGTCAAGTCCCTTTGGTCAAGCTCGAGATTTCTACTGTTGGTGTAGATATTGTAAAGTGCCCGTATGGTTCTTCATTTCAAAAAGTACAGATAAAATCTATCCATCTGAGGACGCACATGATCCAATTTCAGAAATCCAAATAAATAAGTATGTAAATAACATTGATTTAACTGTAGATCTAGATTTATTCTATACAACAATGTGCAGTGTAAATGTGTTAGTGGCACCGGAAGTTTCTGTTGAATTATTTTCAATTGTCTTCTTGTGAATATTGCAATTTTACTTTTAGACCCTAAAAACAGTAAATGAGTAACTGCATTAGTTCCTAACTAGCATAAATAAAGCATTTCATCATCAAAAAAAAAGATTACTAAAAAAGATTATTATTTGAAAATATTACTTTTACCTGTTTTTTAAAGGTGCATTAATGAGTTCAAAACATTTAAAGTACTTATTTTCCACTGTAAATATGTTACAAATATTAAATGATGTATAAAATGTGCCCTGACATATTCATTGCAAGTACCACTAACGGCGCTAAATTGTCACTTGAAAGTTGCAGCGCCGGTCCGGCAATTTGAGAGGATGTGACATAATGCGCGCTCACGCTGGCCTGATTCCCTTTGGTTCCCGTCTTGTCCGCCATTGCTCTGCCAGATGCTTAGCGAGCAACAACTGAGCAGTACTGAGAATGAATCTTCCAGAAAGTAAAAAAAGACCGACTTCTAGCACTGCCACAACTCCAGCACAGACCCCACCAGGCAAAAGAAACTTAAATTTTACTCGAGCGCTACTAAAAGAGCGAGGAAGGAGGCTGACCAAAAGTTACAAATATAACTTTACTTACTTCAGTTGAAGCCATTCTTGCAACTCGATCACCTCTTCTGCGTGCCAAGGCTGCTAATGCAGTTTTATTCCCCTCTTCGAAAGACTCACAAACAACTTAAACTTGGATTAAAGACTTACATATAAATAGAAGGCTACAATCAGCAAATGATATTGTGTGGACTGCCTGGAACATTCACCTTATGGCTTTCATTTCGCAGGTTTACACATAATCATTTCAAGACAGGTTTGGGAAAACCCAACATGAAACATGACTGTCAATCACATGAATCTGATTGATCAAAGGGAATTTAGCCATCTGTTTGTATTGCTACTCTTTCTTCTTTTTGGTTGTCTTTTATTCATCTCGTCTCTCTTCTGACATTTCTGTTGAGGATTTTGAGGGTTTTCTAGTTTCTCTGTGTACACAATATGATTGACTGCATGGACTGACATGCCAATAAAAATCAGCAGTCTTCAGAATAGTGTAAAGTACTGCCCAATGTGTTGCTTTTAAAGAGATTTAGTGCCTTGCTTTCAAATCATATAAATTTGTCTCAAGGGTAAAATTTAACTTTGTTCAAGGACAAAACATCAAGCTGTATTTGCTTTTAAATCAGTTATTTATTTAATCTAATTATATATTTCTGTTCTATCCTTGATGCATTAGTCATTTCATCAGTTCATGTATTCAGTATTCTAATCCTCCTGTTGAATTTCCATCGCCTGGCTCAGTGCAAATGGTTTCATTGGTTTTTGATCTTGGTTTCTCATCACGTTCCTCCTGCCTTGTCTGCACATCAAAGCCTCTGGCTGGAGTCCTGCCTCCTCTCAAAGACCTCCAGTCAGAGCTTTGGATGTGTTCATTGACTCCTCTTCAAATTCATACAATCTGCATTTGAGTCTTTGCTTGCCCAGAGATGCATGTTAACTTTCAGGATGATTCTCACGTTTGGATTAACTCTGTCAGATTTGTCAGATTTCTGTTTATCATGTCAAACATGTCGGGATGCTGCAGACTCTGCTCTGCCATTAAACCCCATTGGATCACCCTGGAGGGTCCCCTTGCTGATGTTTTCTAATTGTGCTGTGTTGAGATATACATTTGGTTATAAGCAGTGAATTACTGTGTAAGGTTACTGAAAGTAATGATACACACTAAATGTATCAAAACCAAAAGGAATCGTCCAGTTTACCTAACCGGTCTTTATTAACAAAAACAGGTATTCACAGATGATTCATCTAATTAGCAAACCCCATCTACAGAAGGCCTTCTGAACACTGAATACACACAGCCGGTGTGTGTGCGTGTGTGTGTGTGTGTGTGTGTGTGTGTGTGTGTGTGTGTGTGTGTGTGTGTGTGTGTGTGTGCAGGGGTAGATTTTGCTGTGGGTGATGTGGGCAAGCACCCAGGGCACAATCACAGATTTCTCAGGTGTGACGTATCCGGATTGGGTGACAACATGTGTGGCACGGCCTTTGTTGGCCAGCGCATTATTTTATTTATGGCCTTTGTTCTGAGCACCATGTAGCCCAACGCTTGGCTGCTCATACAGATTCCTTCATCTGGAACTGCTGGCCCAACTCCCAACAGATTTTAGAAAGAAGACATTAGAAAGTTTGTAGTGAAAATATATTTTATGGCCCATCGCAACTGAGAAACATCAGAGGCAGTAAAGTAACTCCCACCTGCTGTACTTCAGCTAATTTGAACTCACAGCATGGTACTCTGAGGTGTAATGCTAATAGAATAGGTGGGTTTTACGTCAGACTTTTGGGAAGTGCATCACCGCGCTTCACATTTGAAATCCCAATGACCATCAGTATCAGGGGCGGGCTGGCCATCGGGAGGTTCGGGCGATTTCCCCAACCCCCACCCCCGACCCCCCGGCTCCCATGGCCCGTGTGCGCAACCACCGTCTCCGCTCTCCCGGTGTGCTCCTGGTCTGCGAATTGAAGCAGATGCGGATGCGTATTGACCATCTACCGTAAGTCCGCGAATATAACACGACCTCACTTTTGAGGATGCAATTTCTGGAAAAAAACATTGTCTTATATTCGGGCCAATACGGTATATCCATGAGAAGAGAAGAGGCTGTACACAAAACTCACACAGACTAAGAAGACACATAATCCCCCCCCCCCAAAAAAACCTTTCACTAAGAATCAAACCATAGTCTAAGCACTGTGAGGCTTGAGTACCAACCACTTCTCCACCTTGTTGCTTACATTCACCAGTTCTTTGCTCATGTGAAAACACACTCCAGCTTCTGTTGTACTTCATCAGATTCATCAGGTTGCTCCTCCAGGATAATCTCAGGATAATATTGGTGCTGCATTGTGGAAAAGTGTGTGTGTGCGTGTTTTTGTGTGTGTGTGTGTGTGTGTGTGTGTGTGTGTGTGTGTGTGTGTGTGTGTTCTTGTATTTCTATCCTTGTCGGGGCCAAATGTCCCCACAAGGATAGCAAAACGTGGAACGACGTGCCTTGTGGGGACCTTTTTCCGGTCCTCAGTAGGAGAAACAGTGTTTTCTTGACCATGTTGTTGTTACTGAAAAAAGTAAAAGTGCAAAAACATTTCTTTAGGGTTAGGCTTTGTTGTGGTGTGGGTTAGGGTTAGGGTAACGGTCAGGGTTAGGGGCTAGACATGAATGGGAGTCAATGGACGGTCCCCACAAGGATAGAAATACAAGACTGTGTGTGTGTGTGTGTGTGAGAGACTGCCAGTCTGTCATTGTTGTCCTTGCGATGGTCTCGCGACGTGTCCTTTGTGATGGACCTGGATAAGCTCTGTCTCACTGCGTGGTTTTTCTTTTCCCCTCTGTCTGCATCATGCTGTTCGTGTTGTGTTACTTAGTGTAAAGACGGCTGCTGTTCTGGTCCAACAGAGAGCCCCAACAAGTAATCAGTAGCAATCACAGATACTCTGCCTCCAGTGCAGATTGAGACTGAAGATGAAAAGCAAAAATTGTGGGATGTAAAAAAGAGTCACAACTGTGTTTTAAGGTCAGTGGACTTTGTAATGAAGGAATATAAAACACCTACACTTACTATCATCAAAATGAGTCATTTTTGTCATTTTTGAATGTCTTTCAGTTGTGTAGCAGATGTCTTAATCCTCAGCTATATTGTTTCTCTATTGCAAAGAAATCAACAAAAACTTGATTTATTGAGTTACTTGCCATGACAGACAGGAGTAGAATAAGATTAGAGCTGTGTGGTGCTGATAGTGTCAGCAGGTCTCATTTAGAAAATGGTATTCTGGCAGATCAGATCTCAAGTGGATGGTGTCTATCCATCTCCATAATTCATAATAAAAATCACACTCGCATGCAGTGCTTTTCTGTTACACATTAAACAAATAAGAGATGGCTCAGGATCTGAGGCCAGTGCGGACTGCTGAACATTCACCTTCTTCTAGCTCATTATCTCTCTGCAGCCTGCGGGGAATGTTCAGCTGACTCTAACGTACCGCCTGCATTCATGCAGGTTAAAGCAGATGAACTTGAACAACTTTCGTGTACATTCTGTAAGCTGCATTTAAGTTGAACTTGGACTATTGAAAGGCAAATAATGATTATTTTCTGAGACGTAACCAGACTTCGCCATTGAGTTCTAACTCTTTTGGATCACTACTTTTGTGTGTGGCTTGGTATCAAGTTACTTTCTTTCAAATAGTTTGTAACAGTAATGATAACCTCACAGTAATGATATATGCCAGCCTCACGGCAAGACAAACTGATCGGTTTCCTGGGTCAAGGTCTTTCTGTGTGGAGTTTGAGTGCAAGAGTTTCTCTTCTTTTCATAATATAAAAAAAAAGGTTGCTGTTTGCACAAAATTGTCCATGATTATTTGTGTCTGTGTGTTGACCTTGTTAAGGTGGAAATTGAACACTAATATTTGGAGTCACAGTGGAGTCGTAGTTCAATGAACAGATTAATGTCTGAGGTGACAAACTATCAGATTATTAAACATTTTCTCTAATATTAAGCACATCTTACTGTCTCACAATAAATTGTGTTCTGTACTGTAACTACAGAAAACCCACAACAGATAAACTTAATTATGAGAATAAAGGCCCCGTTTGCTTGACAATGTTTTCAAGTGAAAATAGAAAAGTTCCGTTACCATCCAGGTGTCCATTGACACATTAACAACAGTGCTCAGAGCCAGTGTAACTTTTTGAAAACCGCTCCCAAGGTGAAACGTTCTGAAAATGAACAGTTGAGAGTCCCTCATAATTGCAATCCAACTTTGTCAACTGTTCATACCAATGCCATGTTGTCGCTTTTGTTCATAGTGTATTATTGTCTACACTGGTGTGTGTGGTTTCATAAAAAAAAAACCAAAAAAAAAAAACCAAACAAACAGCAACACCCACTAGTGGCTCTACATGCAAACTACATTTTTTCAGGGTTGCTGACATTTTTGTGTTAATATTGTTTTGAAAAGGGATCATTGCCTTGGGTTCCAAAACGGTGGATATCAGAAGTCATGCAACTGACTTGCAACATCCTGCTAATCATCCACGGGGAAAAAACAAACAAACAAACAAACAAACAAAAAAAAACAGGATGAATTCATGTACACCTTGAAACACACAATGTTACACAGTGGAGCTGTTAATAAGTCAACTGAACTTAGTGTAGGTGAGTAAAGGGCAGAAATTGAGTTCACGCTCAGAGCTCGACCGTTAATAAGCTGTCACATAAACAAAAGTCTAGCTGATCAGACAACTCGAATGGATGGAAATACACACATTCCAGACAAAACAGGTTTGAGTTACTAACAGGCCATTTAAGTTTTACACCTTGAATTAGGGCTGTCATGATATCAAATTTTCTCTTCATGATTATCATGGGCAAAAAATATCACGATAACGATATTATCACGATATCAGCAAAAATTTAACTAATAATGGCACAAACATTCAGATTCATCTTTAATTTTATTTTTGTTTGTTTTCTCTCTTTTCCCAGATGAATTACATTCAGAATACCTGTCAAATGAGATGTTGAAACAATATGAGAACAGTACAGCTGCATACCAAAAGTGTAGTTACACTCAACTAATTAAAATCTGATGAACTGATTAACAGAGGATCCATAGCAGAGGTGTAATTTACGTAGGGTCGGTTGGTGAAAACCACGGGCCCTGTTGGGGTGAAATCCTGTACCACCACCACACTGCCGAGAATTTTTGTTTGTTTGTTTGTTTAAATCCGAGGCGGAATGAGCGCAGCAGCTGCTTCTCTCCAGCCAGAGGCGCCGCTACTGGCTAGGCCCCCGAGCTGAAGGGGGTCCCGAGGAACGGCTGACACCAGTCAATTTCAATGACAAATTTAAGGCGCTACACTAGACGCTGCAACGACAACGTGTCGAAAATCCCCCACATAGGGCCCTTTTCCGAGTACTCCCCGGTTAGTTGCTAGAAGGGGGCTGGCGGAGAAGACGGCGGATATCAGCGACACAACTTAAAACCCCCCAGACACATTACGTTTACATGCTGCTTTCTACGAGTTTCAGACTTTTTTACGGCCCAGATCGACAGATCTGGCATCCTCCGCCACTGGGCTGCAGAGGCAGACTGCTGTGGTGATTCCGTTCTGTAGACAGAACGCAGACAGAACGGTTGTTCTGTTGTACATGATTTTTCTGCAGGCCATACAAATCGCTGACTTTCAGAACGAAGCGTGTGCGATGTGCGCGCTCAGAATAACAGTTCGTACCGTGTGTTACGGAAGCCTCACAGAGAAAAAAGTGTGGTGAGTTTCGCGCCTACTCATTGCTGGACTCAAAAGACCATGATTCATTGCAGATGGGAGCATGCGCAGAACCAAAAACAATGTCCCTTAACTCATTATCTGTTTACACGGCGGCACTTTCGAGTTTGAAAAGGAGTAACCCAGCAGTCTTTATCGGGTTTTACAAATCTCGAAAATGAGCTTTTCCGGGTTTTGGCGGGTGTTTACATTGCCAAACGCTATTGGGTTATTGCCAACATTCGAGTTTGAAAAGGGTTTGAAAAGGGTTATTGGCTGCATGTAAACGTACTCAGTGTTGCTAAACACACTTTTTTCGGGTTAGGATAGCATCTCGCTGTCGTTGTCGGCCCCCGCCTACATGTTTAGTTCACTCGGGACGCTCGCTAACTGGGAGCCACGCTAGCTAGGAGCCATGCCGGATACTGCTGCTGCTGCTGTGTTTTTATGTGAGGGGAGGGGGAGAGGGGTGCTGCAGGAGGGAGACGAAACAGGGCGGAAGAACAGGAGTGGATTTTGAAAATACACTTCAGCACGTTTGAAGTGGCATTAGATCCTCTATGCGATATTATCATGTGCGCATTTTGAACACAATATTGAAATTTCATTTTTTTAATACCACGATTATCGTCAATACCGGTTTACCGCGACAGCCCTACCTTGAATAAACTGTCTCTGTTCAGACTAGGGATTTGCGAGTACCGATACCAGGTATCTGTATCGGGCCGATAGTGGCCTTATTTCAAAGTATCGAGTACTCATGAAGGCTACCGATACCAGCTGCCGATACTCAAGGCAAGAAAATCCTACACGTAGTAAACCCTCCTCACCGGCGGATGGCGTTAAACATGAAAGAGGAAGAATCCCTCCTCTCCCGGGCGCTGACAGGCGCTGAGCTACACTGCAGCAGGCTGACTTCTCCATGAGCGTCACATCCAGAGCAGAGACAACAGGAATGAATCCGTGAGAACGGCTGCTCGTCTCACCAAAACTTTGCTGGTGTGGAAATTATTTTATATAAGCGAAAACGAGCCGAGCTTTGAATGTAACCGCTGCAATGCTAAAATTGCTAGAGCAGGCGCGCGATCTTGTCCATTTACCACTAGTAATTTGTTGAAAAAACACCTCCTGGCGAAGCATGTGGACGAGTGGCTGACGCTGTTGTGCGGGAAAAAAAAAAAAAACTCCTGCAGCCAACTCAACAGCAAACTCTGCAGAAGACCGAGAAACTGAAGAGCAGCAATCCGAGAGCAGCACAAATAACACGAGCAACTCATAGAGCAACTCTTAAAACTCAGGGGTTGTTCTATCTTTGACTTAAGCTCATAAAAAATCATTAAAATGAGTACATTAAAAGCTTTAGTTCATGTAAAGTGTAAAACTCAGAGAAAACTATTTTATCTTGCACTTTAGTTCATTTAAAACATCTTAAAATAAGGTCATTTAAAAAAGTGTATAATTTAGAGTTGTTTGTTTACATCTTGTACTTCAGTTCATTAAGAAAAAAAACTTAAAACTCAGAGAAAATGTTTTATCTTGCACTTAATTTCATTTAAATAAGTGTAAAACTCAGAGTTGTTTGTTTTATTTTTTAGACGATTATTTTGGACTTAAACAGTGGCTGTGCTGCCTTTTTTTTTTAGAAATAAAAGTCATTTTTCAAAAATGATCTGTCATTGCATTATTTTAAATTTTATATATCAAAAGTATCGGTACGAGTATCGGTATCGGTGAGTACTGAAGATGAAGTACTCGTACTTGGTATCAGTCTGAAAAAAAGTGGTATTGAACATCCCCAGTTCAGACGAAAGCTTTCTTGCTTGATTCCCTCTGAGAGAGAAGCATGTTTCTGTCAATTTATTGATCGGGTCATGTACATGTCCGTGGAGCATCCTGCCGCTGCACATTACACTGTGCTTAGCGAGGCAGAAAAAGGGCGAGCATTGTCAGCTGGGGGCAAGATGGGCGGCCATGGCAGGTGCTTGTCATCTCCATGTCTGCAGGTAAAGACATCTGGAATGTTGGGCGTACACTCACTCTTTCAGTTGTCCAGCAAACCTAAGAACTGTAGCCGAGGACAGAGAATCCAAACTTTAGTTGCTCTGTTTTAGTGACTGATTGCAAAGTCCTATTGGGATTCATCACTTTTTTTGCGGTATCATGTGAACTTTATTCTTTGATTTCCTCCAATGATTAATCGTTTGGTGCATCATTTGTTCTGACTGAACATCAATTGTTCTAAAGCCTAAAACCCTTCACGAGATGTCATGACAGTCTTACGGCCGATCTTTTTTATGGATCTCTGACTTTATGTATTGTCTCTCTTTTCGTTGTGTGGAATGCTGTATTTCAGTTATGTGTGTCAGTCACATGAATTTCGATTTTACATGCAGCAGAAGATACGTTTTAACTTTTCCATCACTGCATGTGATCATTTTTAATTTAGATGTATTAATTTGAAGTGGTATCACTTTTTGCAGTAGTCGAATGAACAATTTTATCAGCATTTTACCTCATGTCGGAAGATATTTATTCAAAACAGTGTTGTCCTTGTTTTTCTCCTCTCATCCCATTATGAGTAATTCAGATCAAAATTGGTTCTTTTTTCTCCTTGGAAAGTAATATTTTCAAGAAAGTGCAGTCCTCATTTACACTTTTTTTGTGACATCTACTTTTTCTGAGCTCTGAGGGTATTGCATGACATGAAACACTCAAAGTTATTTTCCTTGAAAAGAAACTCTATAGTTTGGTGACAGAGAAGCTTTGTTTTCCACTCATCTCTGGATGTGAGTTTGTCTACGTTAATTCGCTGAAGTGGCTGCAGTCAGTGCACATTCTCAGGACTCATAGTGTCCTGAGCTCAGTTCAGTCATGCCACTATTGTTTCGAGGCTCATCTCACTTTCCACTCAGACAGCCTCTTCCTCTGTCTGGTAACCTGCAGTGACCAAATGAACGTGGGAGGAAATGTATTTTCTGGGGTGGGTGTTATCCACTCACTCAATATTGGGTTGGATACAGCTTCCTGAGCAGAGTGAGTCCCCATTCAAGAGAAATAATGGTTTTCCAAACTGGCTGTTGAGGATAGCAGTAGTGGAAAAGAATGATACATTAACTGTTCTGCTTTTCATTGAAGTCCGTGTTCAGCAAGTAAAGGTTTTAGTCACACAAGTACAGACAATTATTTTCACAGTGGAATTCAAGAAACTTGGTATTTCATCTTTTGTCAGTAAAGATCATTCTGACTCCTGCAAAACAAAGCTGTTTGTCAAAAATAATAACAATGCTGGAACCTGTTGCCCTGTGATTTTTATCAACTATTATTAACTTTCTTTGAAGCTTCTTTGCAACCAAATGTGCAAAAGTAAAAAGTAAAAAATTAAAGACTTCCCACAGTTATTCAACCAACATTTTTTCTGGCTTAAAGACAGACTGGAGGATCCTTAGAACCAAACCAGAAAGTCACCTGTAATAGCAACTCAACTTTTTCATCTGTCCATTCAGATGTCTCTGTACTTGCTGTTGTTAATGGGTGTAGTGAACTGTTCTCTGCATGCTTGTATGTGTGGCTTCATGACAGACAAAAAATAATGAACACTCGTGATCTGGCATGCTAACAACATCAGCTCAAAGACATGTCGGCTTTTATGGACAGTCTCTTACAAGTGGACTTTTTTTTTCCCTCAGACAACAGCTTTAAGATTAATTAAAAACAAAACTAAAAAAAAGAAAAAAACAATCCCATAAGCCTTTATTGCACACATATGAATGTTTGCATGTGAGTGGTTTGAATTTCAGTTTTAATTGTGAGTTTAAAACTTTAAATGTGCTGTCAAATTCATCTGCTGATGATTTCCTTTGCTCATTGAAATTTAAATCATGAGGGTGTGTGCTTACAAGCATAATTTATGCCATCACATGTATTTTGGAGGCTAACTTTTTCTTTTATTTATTATTTTATTTTTCAAAGCCAAGTCATCAGACGACTGATAGTCAAGCCGAAGCATAAAACTAAATTACGGTTGCTGAAAAATGTGCAACTTGCACTTACTATGGAAAATTCTTTGTTAGAACAGGTTCAAGAATTTAAGTTGCTGGGAGTCATAGTGCATCACCGTCTATCTTGGTCAAATCATATCGATCATGTGATCAGTAAAATGGGCAGAGCTATGGCTGTGATCAGAAGGTGCATGTATTATGTCACTCCGAGATCATAAAACAGATTGTCCAGTCTCTCGTCTTATCCCAGCTCGAGTATTGTCCCGTTGTATGGTCCACCACAAATAAAACTGACTTAGCTAAGTTGCAGGTTGCCCAAAATAAGGCTGCCCGTTTAGTTCTGAAATGTCCTTACACTACCAGAGTGAAGGACATGCACTCCACTTGGTCTTAGATAATGTTTCATAGTAAAGTGCAATATACGTTGTTAATGTTGTTGAAGAAGATCATTGTAACTAAATAACCTGACATTTTATTTCAGAGAGTGGCGTTTGTAAATCAGACCCATGTTCATCCCACACAAAGCGCCTCTGGAGGAGACATGGTTGTTGACAGCCCTGGAACCTGTTTTTTGCAGAAGTCATCTTTACACAGGGCTGGTAAAACACTCGGCTATGGAACAAACTGCCTCATAGAATTAGAGACTCCAAGTTACAAGCATTTAAAAAATCTGTAGGATCTCTGGTGAGTGACATGCTGATTGAGTTGGGCTAAAGAGTTGTCAATATGTACGGCGAGAAATGTCTGTAAACTTTTGTTTTAACTTTTCTTTTACTGTAATTTTTGTTAATGTTTTTAATTGGGATCCCAGGAAGACGAGCAACCACCACGGTGGAAGCTAATGGGGATCCCTAAACAACAATAAACAACAATAAACAAACAATAAACAATTAAAAACTACACATTTTAATGGATGACACAGCCTGTTGAAATAACCTCATTAAATATATTTAAAAGTCAGTGTTTACTCTCACAGATTTTTTTTCCTTTTGCTTGAAACAAAGAAAGATGTAGAAAGTAGTGTGTCATCAAGTTTTGTATGAAAAATGTGTATTATTAGACTTTGAAGATGGAGAAGAAGATTTCAAATTAGTGTGTGTGTGAGCATTTGTGTGTGTGTGAGACATTACTGTCCCTACCTTATTTGTATTAGACTGTTAATGTGCTCAGTTCCCGGCAAACAGGAGAAACCATTAAAGACACCTGTGTTCGCCTCATTGACCACTGCTTTTGCTTTTATGTTGTCAGGCTTCTCTGATGCTGGACAGTCAGAGCTCAATGTGCTTAATGAGAACCACTGACAATAAAACACATGAGATGCGCCCTGTGCGTTTAACGCTCATGTGTTTTCACCAGTACCCGCATGGAGGGACGAGGTCTGAAGCAGAGTGGCTGACTCACTCAGATCAACCGCTGGTCTTTTCTTCACCCCAGAGGATTCTGTTATCCTCTATATTTGAAACAACTCGGTCTGTTCCTCTTATTGAGCCTCTGGTCATCGTCATCTGAAGCTCTCTTCGTGCGCAGCACCTTCCTCTACCGCTTCTCCTCATTAAATGTAAAACTCTGGCTTTCTGTATTCCCCTAAAAAACAAAGTTATTTAATTATTTAATTAATTAGGGACCGAGCCCGGAGGGCATGGTGGCCGCAGGCCACCATGCCCGGAGGGCAAGGTCTCTATTGTTATTCGTTCGTTTATTATTATTATTAGGGACCGAGCCCCGGAGGGCAAGGTGGCCGCAGGCCACCTTGCCCGTAGGGCAAGGTCTCTATTGTTATTCGTGTGTTTCTCGTTCTCGTTCTCGTTCTCGTTCTCGTTCTTCTTCATTAGGGACCGAGCCCCGGAGGGCAAGGTGGCCGCAGGCCACCTTGCCCGTAGGGCAAGGTCTCTATTGTTATTCGTTCGTTTGTCGTTCTCCTCTATTATTAGGGACCGAGCCCCGGAGGGCAAGGTGGCCGCAGGCCACCTTGCCCGTAGGGCAAGGTCTCTATTGTTATTCGTTCGTTTATTAGGGACCGAGCCCGAGGGCGAGGTGGCCTCAACTGAGGCCACCTTGCCTGGAGGGCAAGGCCTCTATTGTTCTTCGTTCGTTTCTTATTATTATTATTAGGGACCGAGCCCGAGGGCGAGGTGGCCTCAACTGAGGCCACCTTGCCTGAGGGCAAGGCCTCTATTGTTCTTCGTTCGTTTCTTATTATTATTATTATTATTATCGTCACCACCTGTTTGACGGCAAATTTGACCCCCTAAACATGCATGAAAACTCACCAAATTTGACAGGCACATGCAGACTGGTGAAAAATTTGATAAAATGGAAAAATTAACCCCATATCTCCATCCGCTCTCTAGCGCCACCTAGAAATGTGAAAAAAGCCCACCGTAACTCGCAGGAATGTCGCAGAGAGATCAAACCAACTCTCATGCGTTCGTCTCCTTGAGATCTACAAAAAAGGATCTGATATTTTTATGCTAAATCCAACAGGAAGTCCGCTATTTCAAGTTATATGTCAAATTTTGATGAAAATCAGCCGAAAATGACTCCTCCTTTAAAAATTATCTGCTCCGAGACTGCTTGTCGTGGAGACGTCAGAGTAGTGCCAAATAAAAGAGGACAAGTGTCTCTCACAAAATTGTTCAAAACTTTTTCAAAAGTCTCAGGGTGTGGATTTTATTAACCCTTAAAGTTTGAAGTCTGAAAACGCACTTGCAACACTACAATGGACAGTGCGACCCGCACGAATGTCGCAGAGAAATAAAATCAACATGGATGAGTTCGTCTCATCGAGCTCTACAATTTACCAAGAGACATACCTATACCTAAATCCAACAGGAAGTCCGTTATTTCCTGTCAACTCAACTGTGCCTCAAAACACTTTTCACTCAAAAACCACTAATGTGGACTGTTTCACCCTTCACAGTGTGGTACAGAGAAAAGAAACATATGCACGCGTTCGTCTCATCGAGATCTACAACTTTCTCACTCGTGCCTATGACCTAAATGCAACAGGAAGTCCGTCATTCACACTTTCTGCTCAAAATTTTGCTCAAATTTTGCTCAAAAATCTCACTTTCTTCATCAATTAAGCCTCATGTTTCAAAACTATAAGTCTGACTGCTCTGAAAAGCTCTACAGTGAAAGACAACTCAATTTGCTATCACTTTCTGACATTGTTTGCTCACTTTGGTCCACGGAAATGCATTTCCCCAGCTGTTTTGACCAAAGAGAAACTGTGTGTCTGCCGAGTCACACTCTAACATCATGTGACCTACTTAAGCCATATATGGGCATAGAGCCTCTGTGGCTGGTCTCAGACCAGCTGTAAAACATTCTGCATGTTGTACCGGCTTTCCACAGTAGATGGCGCACCGTGACCACAAATCACACATGACTGAAGCAGCTGTTCCCCTGCAGCAGCAAGCCACTGAGGTAGCAACACTTGAAACACATTGGAATGATCGAAACAGCTGTCACCCTGCAGAAATATCACCTGATACACACCATACACCTGAAATCAGTCTTTAAGCAGGTGGATAAATGATGGATGGATGGATACGTGGATGCACAGACAGACAATGGGATGTATGGAATAACGCTACTCTGACACTCAAATGGATATTCAGGTGGGAGATGGGAGATGCTAACAGCTACATGTTAGCGGATGGGAGATGCTAACAGCTACATGTCAGCGGATGGGAGATGCTAACAGCTACATGCTAGCGGATGAGAGATGCTAACAGCTACATGTTAGCGGATGGGAGATGCTAACAGCTACATGTTAGCGGATGACAGATGCTAACAGATACATGTTAGTGGGTGGGACATGCTAACAACTCCATGTTAGCGGATGAGAGATGCTAACAGCTACATGCTAGCGGATGCAAGATGCTAACAGCTACATGCTAGCGGATGGGAGATGCTAACAGCTACATGTTAGCGGATGGGAGATGCTAACAGCTACATGTTAGCGGATGGAAGATGCTAACAGCTACATGTTAGCGGGTGAGAGATGCTAACAGCTACATGCTAGCGGGTGAGAGATGCTAACAGCTACATGCTAGCGGGTGAGAGATACGAGATGCTAACAGCTATATGCTAGCGGATTGAAGATGCTAACAGCTACATGTGAGCGGATGGGAGATGCTAACAGCTATATGCTAGCGGATGAGAGATGCTAACAGCTACATGTTAGCGGATGGAAGATGCTAACAGCTACATGCTAGCGGATGGGAGATGCTAACAGCTACATGTTAGCGGATGAGAGATGCTAACAGCTACATGTTAGCGGATGGAAGATGCTAACAGCTACATGCTAGCGGATGGAAGATGCTAACAGCTACATGTTAGCGGATGGGAGATGCTAACAGCTACATGCTAGCGGATGAGAGATGCTAACAGCTACATGCTAGCGGATGAGAGATGCTAACAGCTACATGCTAGCGGATGGGAGATGCTAACAGCTACATGCTAGCGGATGGGAGATGCTAACAGCTACATGTTAGCGGATGGGAGATGCTAACAGCTACATGTTAGCGGATGGAAGATGCTAACAGCTACATGTTAGCGGGTGAGAGATGCTAACAGCTACATGCTAGCGGGTGAGAGATGCTAACAGCTACATGCTAGCGGGTGAGAGATACGAGATGCTAACAGCTATATGCTAGCGGATTGAAGATGCTAACAGCTACATGTGAGCGGATGGGAGATGCTAACAGCTACATGCTAGCGGATGAGAGATGCTAACAGCTACATGTTAGCGGATGGAAGATGCTAACAGCTACATGCTAGCGGATGGGAGATGCTAACAGCTACATGTTAGCGGATGAGAGATGCTAACAGCTACATGTTAGCGGATGGAAGATGCTAACAGCTACATGCTAGCGGATGGAAGATGCTAACAGCTACATGTTAGCGGATGGGAGATGCTAACAGCTACATGCTAGCGGATGAGAGATGCTAACAGCTACATGCTAGCGGATGAGAGATGCTAACAGCTACATGCTAGCGGATGGGAGATGCTAACAGCTACATGTTAGCGGATGGGAGATGCTAACAGCTACATGTTAGCGGATGGAAGATGCTAACAGCTACATGCTAGCGGGTCAGAGATGCTAACAGCTACATGCTAGCGGGTGAGAGATACGAGATGCTAACAGCTACATGCTAGCGGATGGAAGATGCTAACAGCTACATGCTAGCGGATGGGAGATGCTAACAGCTACATGCTAGTGGATGAGAGATGCTAACAGCTACATGTTAGCGGAAGGGAGATGCTAACAGCTACATGTGAGTGGATGGGAGATGCTAACAGCTACTTGCTAGCGGATGAGAGATGCTAACAGCTACCTGTTAGCAGATGGGTGATGCTAACAGCTACATGTTAGCGGATGACAGATGCTAAAAGCTCCACGTCAGTGGATGGGGGATGCTAACAACTCCATGTTAGTGGGTGAGAGGGTGCTGGAAGTCTATGGAGAAGCAAGGTTCCCAGTGACTTGGACTTCGGTCATCAAGGTACGAGGACGACCTCAGTCGGGCCACCTTGCCAGAGGGCGAGGTCCCGTCCAATGCCGCTTGCGGCTTTAATTATTATTATTATTATACTGACACCGTCTTTCGACGCAATTTTGACCCCTTAAACATGCACGAAAACTCACCAAATTTGGCAAGCACATCCTGACTCGCGAAAAATTTTATATGGTGGAAAAATTAACCCCATAAGCCCATCTGCTCTCTAGCGCCACCTAGAAACAGTAAAATAGCCACAGCAACCATTAGGAATGTCGTAGAGAGATCAAATTGATGTGGATGCGTTCGTCTCCTCAAGATCTAAAAATCTCTCATTGACAAAAATGTCCTAAATCGTACAGGAAGTCCCGTATTTCCCGTACAGTGTAAAATTTGGCAAAAAATGACTCCTCCTTTAAAAATTATCTGCTCCGAGACCGCTTGTCGTGGAGACGTCAGGGTGGTGCCAAATAAAAGAGGACAAGTGTCTCTCACAAAGTTGATCAAAACTTTTTCAAAAGTCTCAGGGTGTGGATTTTATTAACCCTTAAATTTTGAAGTCTGAAAACGCACTTGCAACACTACAATGGACAGTGCGACCCGCACGAATGTCGCAGAGAAATAAAATCAACATGGATGAGTTCGTCTCATCGAGCTCTACAATTTACCAAGAGACATACCTATACCTAAATCCAACAGGAAGTCCGTTATTTCCTGTCAAATCAAATGTGCCTCAAAACACTTTTCACTCAAAAACCACTAATATGGACTGTTTCACCCTTCACAGTGTGGTACAGAGAAAAGAAACATATGCACGCGTTCGTCTCATCGAGATCTACAACTTTCTCACTCGTGCCTATGACCTAAATGCAACAGGAAGTCCGTCATTCACACTTTCTGCTCAAAATTTTGCTCAAATTTTGCTCAAAAATCTCACCTTCTTCATCAATTAAGCCTCCCGTTTCAAAACTATAAGTCTGACTGCTCTGAAAAGCTCTACAGTGAAAGACAACTAAATTGCCTATCACTTTCTGACATTGTTTGCTCACTTTGGTCCACGGAAATGCATTTCCCCAGCTGTTTTGACCAAAGAGAAACTGTGTGTCTGCCGAGTCACACTCTAACATCATGTGACCTACTTAAGCCATATATGGGCATAGGCTGATCTGGGACCAGCTGTAAAACATTCTGCATGTTGTACCTGCTTTTCACAGTAGATGGCGCTTCGTGACCACAAATCACACATGACTGAAGCAACAGTGCCCCTGCAGCAGCAAGCCACTGAGGAAGCAACACTTGAAACACATTGGAATGGTCCAAACAGCTGTCACCCTGCAGAAATATCACCTGACACACACTATACACCTGAAATCAGTCTTTAATAGGTGGATAAATGATGGATGGATGGATGAATGCATGGATAGATTGATGCACAGACAGACAATGGTATGGAATGATACTATTCTGACACTCAAATTGATATATTGGTGGAGCACACATGACTATCAAAATAAAAGCCTCAGACCCCCACAAACTAAAAGTCACATTTTTGCAGAAAATGACATTTTTAACAAAACAGCTTCATAATTTCGGGGTAAACAGTGTTAGTGGAAGCATGTACTATGTTTCCAAAATATTAGGTCAAAATTCCTTCAAAATAAAAGCCCATTTACAACAAAATGAGATCAAGTCATGAAAATCGATGTTATAGAGGAGCAAGATGGATATACTGGTGTTTGCTAAAGTGGAGCACACATGACTATCAAAATAAAAGCCTCACACCCCTTCAAAATAAAAGTCACTTTTTTTTAAAAAAATGACATTTTTAACAAAGCAGCTTCCTAATTTCAGGTTAAACAGTATTAGTGGAAGCATGTACTACGTTTCCAAAATACAAGGTCAAAATTCCTTCAAAATAAAAGCCCATTTACAACAGAAAATTAGGTCAAGTCTTGAAAATGGATGTTTGTTGAGGAGCAAGATGGATATATTGGTGTTTGTTAAAGTGGAGCACACATGACTATCAAAATGAAAGCCTCACACCCCTTCAAATTAAAAGTCACATTTTTGCAAAAAATGACATTTTTAATAAAGCAGCTTCATAATTTTGATTTACACAGTGTTAGTGGAAGCATGTACTACATTTCCAAAATATAAGGTCAAAATTCCTTCAAAATAAAAGCCTATTTACAACAAAATGAGATCAAGTCATGAAAATCGATGTTATTGAGGAGCAAGATGGATATATTGGTGTTTGCTAAAGTGGAGCACACATGACTATCAAAATAAAAGCCTCACACCCCTTCAAAATAAAAGTTACATTTTTGCTAAAAATGACATTTTTACAAAGCAGCTTCATAATTTCGTGTTAAACTGTGTTAGTGGAAGCCTGTATTATGTTTCTAAAATAGAAGGTCATAATTCCTTCAAAATAAAAGCCCATTTACAACAGGAAATGAGGTCAAGTCATGAAAATGCTTGTTTATGGAGGAGCAAGGTTCCCAGTGACCTGGACTTCAGTCATCAAGGTGCAAGGACGGCCTCAGTGGGGCCACCTTGCCAGAGGGCGAGGTCCCGTCCAATGCCGCTTGCGGCTTTAATTAGGGACCGAGCCCGGAGGGCATGGTGGCCGCAGGCCACCATGCCCGGAGGGCAAGGTCTCTATTGTTCTTCGTTCGTTTGTCGTTCTCCTCCTCCTCCTCCTCCTCCTCGTTCTCTATTATTATACTAACGCCCAAATAAACGCGAATTTGACCCCCTAAACATGCACGAAAACTCACCAAATTTGGCACGCAAATCATGACCGGCGAAAAATTTTATAAAATGGAAAAATTAGCCCCATCTGCTCTCTAGCGCCACCTATATCCCGAAAAACGTCTAAAACAGTCGCTACGGCCCTCAGGAATGTCGTAGAGAGATCAAACCAACACTCACGCGTTCATCTCATCAAGATCTACATTTCACGCGCTCACACCCCTGACCTAAATCCCACAGGAAGTCCGCTATTTCCCTTTCAAAGTAAAATTTTGATCAAAATCACTCCTCACGAAAAAATTATCTCCTCCGAGACCGTTTGTCGCACACAAATAAGAGTCACGCGACGTGAAAGAGGACAAATTTCTCTACAAAAGTTGTGAACAACTTTGTCAAAAGTCTAACGGTGTGGATTTTATTAGCGTTCAAAGTTGGAAGTCTGAAATCCTGCCTTGCTCCGGCCCTCATCCGTTATAATGGGGAAAAAAAAAAAAGGAAAAAAGTCGCCTTTTTTCAGCACCTCAAACAAGTGGCGACTACGACTAAACCGTGACTCCTATCATCAAACCGAGCACACGTAAAGTCTCAAAAGGTTCTCCCGAACAAGATGATGTAACATAAGTGGGGAAAATTTCATGATATATGTATGTTTTCACAGGTATAAGTTGGTGTGCGCCTTGCATTTTTTTTGCTCTCAGTTATAATGGAGCCGGATGGGGAAAAATCTCGCGCTTCTCACAAACTGAGGCCTCTGCGGTCCAAACTAAATGTCTGACTGCTCTGAAAGCCTCACCAACTGAAAGAAAACAAATTTTCCTATCAAACGTGATATTTTTTGTTCAGTTTTGCCAAACAGCAAAGGAACAAGGACCAGTTGTTTCCCCAAAAAAGACTTTTATTTTCTCCTCTCTCCACTCTAACTGAAATGACCATATATGGGCATACATTGCAGTTACACAGCTGACAGCAGCTGTCAATCAAACTCTGACACTCAATGACTTCATTCAGTGACTGTCAAAAGCAGCTGGGAGAAGCTAACAACTCCTTGTTAGTGGATGACTGATGCCACCAGCTCCATGTTAATGGATGGAACATGCTAACAACTCAATGTTAGTGGATGGGAGACGCTAACTACTCCATGTTAGTGGATGGGAGATAATACCTACTCCATGTTAGTGGATGGGAGATGCTAAGTCCTCCATGTTAGTGGATGGGAGATGCTAACAGCTCCATGTTAGTGGATGGGAGATGCTAACTACTCCATGTTAGTGGATGGGAGATGCTAACAACTCCATGTAAGTGGATGGCAGACGCTAACTACTCCATGTTAGTGGATGGGAGAAGCTAACAACTGCATGTTAGTGGATGGGAGATGCTAACTACTCCATGTTAGCGGATGGGAGATGCTAACTACTCCATGTTAGCGGATGGAAGATGCTAAAAATTCCATGTTAGTGGATGGGAGATGCTAACTACTCAATGTTAGTGGATGGGAGATGCTAACTACTCCATGTTAGCGGATGCAAGATGCTAACAATTCCATGTTAGTGGATGGGAGATGCTAACTACTCCATGTTAGTGGATGGGAGAAGCTAACAACTCCATGTTAGTGGATGGGAGATGCTAACTACTGCATGTTAGTGGATGGGAGATGCTAACTACTCCATGTTAGTGGATGGGACATGCTAACTACTCCATGTTAGTGGATGGGAGATGCTAACTACTCCATGTTAGTGGATGGGAGATGCTAACTACTCCATGTTAGTGGATGGGACATGCTAACTACTCCATGTTAGTGGATGGGAGATGCTAACTACTCAATGTCAGTGGGTGGATGTCTCAGTCGCTGGCCAGCGGGGAGGCTCGGTCCCGACCAATGCCGCTTGCGGCTTTAATTAGGGACCGAGCCCCGGAGGGCATGGTGGCCGCAGGCCACCATGCCCGTAGGGCAAGGTCTCTATTGTATTTCGTTCGTTTCTTCTTATTATTATACTAACGTCAAAATAAACGCGAATTTGACCCCCTAAACATGCACGAAAACTCACCAAATTTGGCACGCACATCATGACCGGCGAAAAATTTTATAAAATGGAAAAATTGACCCCATCTGCTCTCTAGCGCCACCTAGAAACAGTAAAATAGGTGCCATGGCCCGCAGGAATGTCGCAGAGAGATCAAACCTACGTTGACGCATTCGTCTCATCGAGATCTACATTTCACGCACTGACACCCCTGACCTAAATCCAACAGGAAGTCCGCTATTTCCCTTTCAAAGTAAAATTTTGATCAAAATCACGCCTCACGAAAAAATTATCTCCTCCGAGACCGTTTGTCGTACAGACATAAGAGTCACGCGACGTGAAAGAGGACAAATTTCTCTACAAAAGTTGTGAACAACTTTGTCAAAAGTCTAACGGTGTGGATTTTATTAGCGTACAAAGTTGGAAGTCTGAAATCCTGCCTTGCTCCGGCCCTCATCCGTTATAATGGGGAAAAAAGGAAAAAAGTCGCCTTTTTTCAGCACCTCGAACAAGTGGCGACTGCGGCTAAACCGTGACTCCTATCAACACACCGAGCACATGGAAAGTTCCAGCAGGTTCTCCCGAACAAGATGATGTAACATAAGTGGGGAAAATATCATGTTATATGTATGTTTTCACAGGTAAGAAAAGGTGTGCGCTCTGCATTTTTTTTGTTCTCAGTTATAATGGAGCCGGATGGGGAAAAATCTTGTGCTTCTCACAAACTGAGGCCTCTGCGGTCCAAACTAAACGTCTGACTTCTCTGAAAGCCTCACCAACTGAAAGAAAACAAATTTTCCTATCAAACGTGATATTTTTTGTTCAGTTTTTCCAAACAGCAAAGGAACAAGGAGCAGTTGTTTCCCCAAAAAAGACTTTTATTTTCTCCTCTCTCCACTCTAACTGAAATGACCATATATGGGCATACATTGCAGTTACACAGCTGACAGCAGCTGTCAATCAAACTCTGCCACTCATTGCCTTCATTCAGTGACTCTCAAAAGCAGCTGGGAGAAGCTAACAACTCCATGTTAGTGGATGGAACATGCTAACAACTCCATGTTAGTGGATGACTGATGCCACCAGCTCCATGTTAATGGATGGAACATGCTAACAACTCAATGTTAGTGGATGGGAGATGCTAACTACTCCATGTTAGTGGATGGGAGATGCTAACTACTCAATGTTAGTGGATGGGAGATGCTAACAGCTCCATGTAAGTGGATGGCAGACGCTAACTACTCAATGTTAGTGGATGGGACATGCTAACTACTCCATGTTAGTGGATGGGACATGCTAACTACTCCATGTTAGTGGATTGGAGATGCTAAAAACTCATTGTTAGTGGATGGGAGATGCTAATTACTCAATGTTCGTGGATGGGAGATGCTAACAACTCCATGTTAGTGGATGGGAGATGCTAACTACTCAATGTTGGTGGATGGGAGATGCTAACTACTCCATGTTAGTGGATGGAAGATGCTAACAATTCCATGTTAGTGGATGGGAGATGCTAACAACTCCATGTTAGTGGATTACAGATGCTAACAGCTACATGTTAGTGAATGGGACATGCTAAAAACTCCATGTTAGTGGATGACAGATGCTAACAGCTCCATGTTAGTGGACTGAGCATTCTAACAACTCCATGTTAGTGGATGACAGATGCTAACAACTCCCATGTTAGTGTATGGACGTCTCAGTCGTGGGCTGGCGCGGAGGCTCGGTCCCGACCAATGCCGCTTGCGGCTTTAATTAGGGACCGAGCCCGAGGGCAAGGTGGCCTCAACTGAGGCCACCTTGCCTGAGGGCAAGGCCTCTATTGTTCTTCGTCCGTTTGTTTCTTATTATTTTACTGTCGCACTCGAGCACTAATTTGACCCCCTAAACATGCACGAAAACTCACCAAATTTGGCACGGACATCCGGACCGGTGGGCACTTGATATAATGAAAAAATTAACCCTATAACCTCATCTGCTCTCTAGCGCCACCTAGAAACAGTAAAATAGCCACAGCAACCATTAGGAATGTCGCAGAGAGACCAAATCGATGTGGATGCGTTCGTCTCCTCGAGATCTAAAAGTCTCTCATTGACAAAAATGTCCTAAACCCAACAGGAAGTCCAGTATTTCCCTTTCAGTGTAAAATTTGGCAAAAAATGACTCCTCCTTTAAAAATTATCTGCTCCGAGACCGCTTGTCGTGGAGACGTCAGGTTGGTGCCAAATAAAAGAGGACAAGTGTCTCTCCCAAAGTTGTTAAAAACTTTTTCAAAAGTCTCAGGGTGTGGATTTTATTAACCCTTAAAGTTTGAAGTCTGAAAACGCACTTGCAACACTACAATGGACAGTGCGACCCGCACGAATGTCGCAGAGAAATAAAATCAACATGGATGAGTTCGTCTCATCGAGCTCTACAATTTACCAAGAGACATACCTATACCTAAATCCAACAGGAAGTCCGCTATTTCCTGTCAAATCAAATGTGCCTCAAAACACTTTTCACTCAAAAACCACTAATATGGACTGTTTCACCCTTCACAGTGTGGTACAGAGAAAAGAAACATATGCACGCGTTCGTCTCATCGAGATCTACAACTTTCTCACTCGTGCCTATGACCTAAATGCAACAGGAAGTCCGTCATTCACACTTTCTGCTCAAAATTTTGCTCAAATTTTGCTCAAAAACTCTCTCCTTCTTCATCAATTAAGCCTCCCGTTTCAAAACTATAAGTCTGACTGCTCTGAAAAGCTCTACAGTGAAAGACAACTAAATTTCCTATCACTTTCTGACATTGTTTGCTCACTTTGGTCCACGGAAATGCATTTCCCCAGCTGTTTTGACCAAAGAGAAACTGTGTGTCTGCCGAGTCACACTCTAACATCATGTGACCTACTTATGCCATATATGGGCATTGAGCCTCAGGGCTGATCTGAGAGCTGCTGTAAAACATTCTGCATGTTGTCCCTGCTTTCCACAGTAGATGGCGCTCCGTGACCATAAATCACACGAGTGATGGATTGCTGCTCAAACAGGCAAATGAATGTATGGAATCACACTCACATGGATATATTGGTGTTTGACATAGTGGAGCAGACATGACTATCAAAATCAGAGCCTCACACCCCATATTTTTGCAAAATATGACATTTTTAACAAAGCACAGGGATAATTTCAAATTCAACAGTGTTAAAGGGCAACTCCGGTTTTTTTGATACCTGGACCTTATTTATAGGTGTGTGCCTGCTCATATACTCACTCAGACAAACATGGTGCAGCTTGGATTCCTTCAGAAGTTATTTAAATCCAACCGATTCAGCGGGGGCCACGGCAATGGAGCTTCTCGCACTGCAATCCATTGCCGTGGCCCCTGCTGAATCAGATGACAGATGCTAACAGCTACATGTTAGCGGATGGGAGATGCTAACAGCTACATGTTAGCGGATGGGAGATGCTAACAGCTACATGTTAGCGGATGACAGATGCTAACAGCTACATGTTAGTGGGTGGGACATGCTAACAACTCCATGTTAGCGGATAGGAGATGCTGACAGCTACATGTTAGCGGATGGGAGATGCTAACAGCTACATGCTAGCGGATGAGAGATGCTAACAGCTACATGTTAGCGGATGGGAGATGCTAACAGCTACATGTTAGCGGATGAGAGATGCTAACAGCTACATGTTAGCGGATGCAAGATGCTAACAGCTACATGCTAGCGGATGGGAGATGCTAACAGCTACATGTTAGCGGATGGAAGATGCTAACAGCTACATGCTAGCGGGTGAGAGATGCTAACAGCTACATGCTAGCGGGTGAGAGATACGAGATGCTAACAGCTATATGCTAGCGGATGGAAGATGCTAACAGCTACATGTGAGCGGATGGAAGATGCTAACAGCTACATGCTAGCAGATGGGAGATGCTAACAGCTACATGTTAGCAGATGGAAGATGCTAACAGCTACATGCTAGCACGTGAGAGATGCTAACAGCTACATGCTAGCGGGTGAGAGATGCTAACAGCTACATGCTATCGGGTGAGAGATACGAGATGCTAACAGCTATATGCTAGCGGATGGAAGATGCTAACAGCTACATGCTAGCGGATGAGAGATGCTAACATCTACATGTTAGCGGATGGAAGACGCTAACAGCTACATGCTAGCAGATGAGAGATGCTAACAGCTACATGTTAGCGGACGGGAAATGCTAACAGCTACATGTTAGCGGACGGGAGATGCTAACAGCTACATGTTAGCGGATGGGAGATGCTAACAGCTACATGTTAGCGGATGACATATGCTAACAGCTACATGATAGCGGATGGGAGATGCTAACAGCTACATGATAGCGGAAGGGAGATGCTAACAGCTACATGTGAGCGGATGGGAGACGCTAACAGCTACATGTGAGTGAATGGGAGATGCTAACAGCTACTTGCTGGCGGATGAGAGATGCTAACAGCTACTTGCTAGCGGATGAGAGATGCTAACAGCTACCTGTTAGCAGATGGGGGATGCTAACAGCTACATGTTAGCGGATGACAGATGCTAAAAGCTCCACGTCAGTGGATGGGGGATGCTAACAACTCCATGTTAGTGGGTGAGAAAGTGCTGGAAGTCTATGGAGGAGCAAGGTTCCCAGTGACTTGGACTTCGGTCATCAAGGCACGAGGACGACCTCAGTCGGGCCACCTTGCCAGAGGGCGAGGTCCCGTCCAATGCCGCTTGCGGCTTTAATTATTATACTAACGCCCAAATAAACGCAAATTTGACCCCCTAAACATGCACGAAAACTCACCAAATTTGGCACGCACATCATGACCGGCGAAAAATTTGATAAAATGGAAAAATTAACCTCATCTGCTCTCTAGCGCCACCTAGAAACAGTAAAATTGTCGCCACGGCCCGCAGGAATGTCGTAGAGAGATCAAACCAACGTTGACGCATTCGTCTCACCGAGATCTAGAATTCACGCGCTGACACCCCTGACCTAAATCCAACAGGAAGTCCGCTATTTCCTTTTCAAAGTAAAATTTTGATCAAAATCACTCCTCACGAAAAAATTATCTCCTCCGAGACCGTTTGTCGCACATACATAAGAGTCACACGACGTGAAAGAGGACAAATTTCTCTACAAAAGTTGTGAACAACTTTGTCAAAAGTCTAACGGTGTGGATTTTATTAGCGTTCAAAGTTGGAAGTCTGAAATCCTGCCTTGCGCCGGCCCTCATCCATTATAATGGGGAAAAAAGGAAAAAAGTCGCCTTTTTTCAGCACCTCGAACAAGTGGCGACTGCGACTAAACCGTGACTCCTATCAACAAACCGAGCACACGTAAAGTCTCACCAGATTCTCCCGAACAAGATGATGTGACATAAGTGGGAAAAATTTCATGATATATGTACATTTTCACAGGTATAAGTTGGTGTGCGCTCTGCATTTTTTTTGCTCTCAGTTATAATGGAGCCGGATGGGGAAAAGTCTCGCGCTTCTCACAAACTGAGGCCTCTACGGTCCAAACTAAAAGTCTGACTGCTCTGAAAGCCTCACCAACTGAAAGACAACAAATTTTCCTATCAAACGTGATATTTTTTGTTCAGTTAATGCAAACAGCAACGGAACAAGGAGCAGTTGTTTCCCCAAAAAACACTTTTATTTTCTCCTCTCTCCACTCTAACTGAAATGACCATATATGGGAATACAGTGCAGTTACACAGCTGACAGCAGCTGTCAATCAAACTCTGCCACTGATTGCCTTCATCCAGTGACTCTCAAAAGCAGATGGGAGAAGCTAACAACTCCATGTTAGTGGATGGGACATGCTAACACCTCCATGTTAGTGGATGGGAGATGCTAACTACTCCATGTTAGTGGAAGGCAGATGCTAACTACTCCATGTTAGTGGATGGGAGATGCTAGCTACTCCATGTTAGTGGATGGGAGATGCTAACTACTCCATGTTAGTGGATGGGAGATGCTAACTACTCCATGTTAGTGGATGGGAGATGCTAACTACTCCATGTTAGTGGATGGGTGATGCTAACTACTCCATGTTAGTGGATGGGACATGCTAACTACTCCATGTTAGTGGATGGGACATGCTAACTACTCCATGTTAGTGGATGGGAGATGCTAACTACTCCATGTTAGTGGATGAGACAAGCTAAGTACTCCATGTTAGTGGATGGGACATGCTAACTACTCCATGTTAGTGGATGGGAGAAGCTAACTACTCCATGTTAGTGGATAGGAGATGCTAACTACTCCATGTTAGTGGATGGGAGATGCTAACTACTCCATGTTAGTGGAAGACAGATGCTAAGAGCTCCATGTTAGTGGGTGGGAAATGCTAAGAACTCCATGTTAGTGGATGAGACATGCTAACTACTCCATGTTAGTGGATGGGAGATGCTAACTACTCCATGTTAGTGGATGGGAGATGCTAACTACTCCATGTTAGTGGATGGGTGATGCTAACTACTCCATGTTAGTGGATGGGAGATGCTAACTACTCCATGTTAGTGGATGGGACATGCTAACTACTCCATGTTAGTGGATGGGACATGCTAACTACTCCATGTTAGTGGATGGGAGATGCTAACTACTCCATGTTAGTGGATGGGAGATGCTAACTACTCCATGTTAGTGGATGACAGATGCTAACAACTCCATGTTAGTGGATGGGAGATGCTAACTACTCCATGTTAGTGGATGACCGTTGCTAACTACTCCATGTCAGTGGATGGGAGATGCTAACAGCTCCATGTTAGTGGATGGGAGATGCTAACTACTCCATGTTAGTGGATGACAGATGCTCACAACTCCATGTTAGTGGATGACAGAAGCTAACAACTGCATGTTAGTGGATGGGACATGCTAACAACTCTGTGTTAATGGAAGACAGAGTCTAACAACTTCATGTTAGTGGGTGGACGTCTCAGTCGCTGGCCAGCGGGGAGGCTCGGTCCCGACCAATGCCGCTTGCGGCTTTAATTATTATACTAACGCCCAAATAAACGCCAATTTGACCCCCTGAACATGCACGAAAACTCACCAAATTTGGCACGCATATCGTGACCGGCGAAAAATTTTATAAAATACAAAAACGAAAACCATCAGCTCTCTAGCGCCACCTATATCCCGAAAAACGTCTAAAACAGTCGCTACGGCCCGCAGGAATGTCGTAGAGAGATCAAACCAACACTCACGCGTTCGTCTCATCGAGATCTAAAATTCACGCGCTGACACCCCTCACCTAAATCCAACAGGAAGTCCGCCATTTCCCTTTCAAAGTAAAATTTTGTTCAAAATCACTCCTCACGAAAAAATTATCTCCTCCGAGACCGTTTGTCGTGCAGACATAAGAGTCACACGACATGAAAGAGGACAAATTTCTCTACAAAAGTTGTGAACAACTTTGTCAAAAGTCTGACGGTGTGGATTTTATTAGCGTTCAAAGTTGGAAGTCTGAAATCCTGCCTTGCTCCGGCCCTCATCCGTTATAATGGGGAAAAAAGGAAAAAAGTCGCCTTTTTTAAGCACCTCGAACAAGTGGCGACTGCGGCTAAACCGTGACTCCTATCAACAAACCGAGCACACGTAAAGTTCCAGCAGGTTCTCCTGAACAAGATGATGTAACATAAGTGGGGAAATATGATGATATATGCATGTTTACACAGGTAAGAAATGGGGTGCGCTCTGCATTTTTTTTGCTCTCAGTTATAATGGAGCCGGATGGGGAAAAATCTTGCGCTTCTCACAAACTGAGGCGTCTACGGTCCAAACTAAAAGTCTGAATGCTCAGAAAGCCTCACCAACTGAAAGACAACTAATTTTCCTATCAAACGTGATATTTTTTGTTCAGTTTTGCCAAACAGGAAAGGTACAAGGAGCAGTTGTTTCGCAGAAGGAAACTGTAATTTTCTCCTCTCTCCACTCTAACTGAAATGACCATATATGGACATGCAGAGCAGTTACACAGCTGACAGCAGCTGTCAATCAAACTCTGACACTCAATGACTTCATTCAGTGACTCAGGAAAGCAGATGGCAAAAGCTAACTACTCCTTGTTAATGGATGGGAGATGCTAACGACTCCATGTTAGTGGATGGAACATGCTAACAACTCCATGTTAGTGGATGACTGAAGCCACCAGCTCCATGTTAATGGATGGAACATGCTAAGAACTCCATGTTAGTGGATGGGAGATGCTAACTCCTCCATGTTAGTGGATGACAGATGCTAGCTACTCCATGTTAGTGGATGGGAGATGCTAACTACTCCATGTTAGTGGATGGGAGATGCTAGCTACTCCATGTTAGTGGATGGGAGATGCTAACTACTCCATGTTAGTGGATGGGAGATGCTAGCTACTCCATGTTAGTTGATGGGAGATGCTAACAGCTTGATGTTAGTGGATGGGAGATGCTAACTACTCCATGTTAGTGGATGGGAGATGCTAACTACTCCATGTTAGTGGATGGGAGATGCTAACAACTCAATGTTAGTGGATAGGAGATGCTAACAGCTCCATGTCAGTGGATGGGAGATGCTAACAGCTCCATGTTAGTGGATGGGAGATGCTAACAACTCTGTATTAATGGAAGACAGATTCTAGCAGCTTCATGTTAGTGGGTGGACGTGTCAGTCGCTGGCCGGCGGGGAGGCTCGGTCCCGACCAATGCCGCTTGCGGCTTTAATTATTATACTGACCTACCAAGTAAACGCAAATTTGACCCCCTAAACATGCACGAAAACTCACCAAATTTGGCACGCACATCATGACCGGCGAAAAATTTTATAAAATGGAAAAAAAAAACAACATCTGCTCTCTAGCGCCACCTAGATCCCAAAAAACGTCTAAAACAGTTGCTACGGCCCGCAGGAATGTCGTAGCGAGATCAAACCAACACTCACGCGTTCGTCTCATCGAGATCTACATTTCACGCGCTGACACCCCTGACCTAAATCCAACAGGAAGTCCGCTTTTTCCCTTTCAAAGTAAAATTTTGCTCAAATCACTCCTCACGAAAAAATTATCTCCTCCGAGACCGTTTGTCGTACAGACATAAGAGTCACGCGACGTGAAAGAGGACAAATTTCTCTACAAAAGTTGTGAACAACTTTGTCAAAAGTCTAACGGTGTGGATTTTATTAGCGTACAAAGTTGGAAGTCTGAAATCCTGCCTTGCTCCGGCCCTCATCCGTTATAATGGGGAAAAAAGGAAAAAAGTCGCCTTTTTTCAGCACCTCAAACAAGTGGCGACTGCGGCTAAACCGTGACTGCTATCAACAAACCGAGCACACGTAAAGTTCCAGCAGGTTCTCCTGAACAAGATGATGTAACATAAGTGGGGAAATATGATGATATATGCATGTTGACACAGGTAAGAATTGGGGTGCGCTCTGCATTTTTTTTGCTCTCAGTTATAATGGAGCCGGATGGGGAAAAATCTTGCGCTTCTCACAAACTGAGGCCTCTGGGGTCCAAACTAAAAGTCTCAATGCTCTGAAAGCCTCACCAACTGAAAGACAACTAATTTTCCTATCAAACGTGATATTTTTGTTCAGTTTTGCCAAACAGGAAAGGTACAAGGAGCAGTTGTTTCGCAGAAGGAAACTGTAATTTTCTCCTCTCTCCACTCTAACTGAAATGACCATATATGGACATGCAGAGCAGTTACACAGCTGACAGCAGCTGTCAATCAAACTCTGACACTCAGTGCCTTCATTCAGTGACTCAGGAAAGCAGATGGCAAAAGCTAACTACTCCTTGTTAATGGATGGGAGATGCTAACGACTCCATGTTAGTGGATGGAACATGCTAAGAACTCCATGTTAGTGGATGGGAGATGCTAACTACTCCATGTTAGTGGATGGGAGATGCGAGCTACTCCATGTTAGTGGATGGGAGATGCTAACTACTCCATGTTAGTGGATGGGAGATGCTAACTACTCCATGTTAGTGGATGGGAGATGCTAACTACTCCATGTTAGTGGATGGGAGATGCTAGCTACTCCATGTTAGTGAATGGGAGATGCTAACAACTCAATGTTAGTGGATGGGAGATGCTAACTACTCCATGTTAGTGGATGGGAGATGCTAACTACTCCATGTTAGTGGATGGGAGATGCTAACTACTCCATGTTAGTGGATGGGAGATACGAGCTACTCCATGTTAGTGGATGGGAGATGCTAACTCCTGCTTGTTAGTGGATGACAGATGCTAGCTACTCCATGTTAGTGGATGGGAGATGCTAAGTACTCCATGTTAGTGGATGGGAGATGCGAGCTACTCCATGTTAGTGGATGGGAGATGCTAACTACTCCATGTTAGTGGATGGGAGATGCTAACTACTCCATGTTAGTGGATGGGAGATGCTAGCTACTCCATGTTAGTGGATGGGAGATGCTAACTACTCCATGTTAGTGGATGGGAGATGCTAGCTACTCCATGTTAGTGGATGGGAGATGCTAACTACTCCATGTTAGTGGATGGGAGATGCTAACGACTCCATGTTAGTGGATGGGAGATGCTAACAGCTCCATGTTAGTGGACAGTAGATGCTAACAGCTACATGTTAGTGGATGGGAGATACTAACAGCTACATGTTAGTGGATGACAGACGCTAACAGCTACATCTTAGACAAAGGGAGATGCTAACAACTTGCATGTTCCTGGGTGGACGTCTCAGTCGCAGGCCGGCGGGGAGGCTCGGTCCCGACCAATGCCGCTTGCGGCTTTAATTAGGGACCGAGCCCCGGAGGGCAAGGTGGCCGCAGGCCACCTTGCCCGTAGGGCAAGGTCTCTATTGTTTTTCGTTCGTTTGTCGTTCTCGTTCTCCTTCTATATTATTATTATACTAACGCCCAAATAAACGCGAATTTGACCCCCTAAACATGCACGAAAACTCACCAAATTTGGCACGCCCGTCATGACCGGCGAAAAATTTTATAAAATACAAAAACGAACACCATCAGCTCTCTAGCGCCACCTATATCCCAAAAAACGTCTAAAACAGTCGCCACGACCCATAGGAATGTCGTAGAGAGATCAAACCAACACTCACGCGTTCGTCTCATCATGATCTACATTTCACGCGCTCACCCCCCTGACCTAAATCCAACAGGAAATCCGCTATTTCCCTTTCAAAGTAAAATTTTGATCAAAATCACTCCTCACGAAAAAATTATCTCCTCCGAGACCGTTTGTCGTACAGACATAAGAGTCACGCAACGTGAAAGAGGACAATTTTCTCTACAAAAGTTGTGAACAACTTTGTCAAAAGTCCCACGGTGTGGATTTTATTAGCGTTCAAAGTTGGAAGTCTGAAATCCTGCCTTTCTCCGGCCCTCATCCGTTATAATGGGGAAAAAAGGAAAAATGTCGCCTTTTTTCAGCACCTCGAACAAGTGGCGACTGCGGCTAAACCGTGACTCCTATCAACAAACCGAGCACACGCAAAGTTCCAGCAGGTTCTCCCGAACAAGATGATGTAACATAAGTGGGGAAAATATCATGTTATATGTATGTTTTCACAGGTAAGAAAAGGTGTGCGCTCTGCATTTTTTTTCCCCCCAGTTATAATGGAGCCGGATGGGGAAAAATCTCGCGCTTCTCACAAGCTGAGGCCTCTGGGGTCCAAACTAAAAGTCCGACTGCTCTGAAAGCCTCACCAACTGAAAGACAACAAATTTTCCTATCAAACGTGATATTTTTTGTTCAGTTATGCCAAACAGCAAAGGAACAAGGAGCAGTTGTTTCCCCAAAAAAGACTTTTATTTTCTCCTCTCTCCACTCTAACTCACATTACCATATATGGGCATGCTTTGCAGTTACACAGCTGACAGCAGCTGTCAATCAAACTCTGCCACTGATTGCCTTCATTCAGTGACTCTCAAAAGCAGATGGGACAAGCTAACAACTCCATGTTAGTGGATGGAACATGCTAACAACTCCATGTTAGTGGATGACTGATGCCACCAGCTCCATGTTTATGGATGGAACATGCTAAGAACTCTATGTTAGTGGATGGGAGATGCTAACTACTCCATGTTAGTGGATGGGAGATGCTAACTACTCCATGTTAGTGGATGGGAGATGCTAACTACTCCATGTTACTGGATGGGAGATGCTAACAACTCCATGTTAGTGGATGGGACATGCTAACAACTCTGTGTTAATGGAAGACAGAGTCTAACAACTTCATGTTAGTGGGTGGACGTCTCAGTCGCTGGCCAGCGGGGAGGCTCGGTCCCGACCAATGCCGCTTGCGGCTTTAATTATTATACTAACGCCCAAATAAACGCCAATTTGACCCCCTGAACATGCACGAAAACTCACCAAATTTGGCACGCATATCGTGACCGGCGAAAAATTTTATAAAATACAAAAACGAAAACCATCAGCTCTCTAGCGCCACCTATATCCCGAAAAACGTCTAAAACAGTCGCTACGGCCCGCAGGAATGTCGTAGAGAGATCAAACCAACACTCACGCGTTCGTCTCATCGAGATCTAAAATTCACGCGCTGACACCCCTCACCTAAATCCAACAGGAAGTCCGCCATTTCCCTTTCAAAGTAAAATTTTGTTCAAAATCACTCCTCACGAAAAAATTATCTCCTCCGAGACCGTTTGTCGTGCAGACATAAGAGTCACACGACATGAAAGAGGACAAATTTCTCTACAAAAGTTGTGAACAACTTTGTCAAAAGTCTGACGGTGTGGATTTTATTAGCGTTCAAAGTTGGAAGTCTGAAATCCTGCCTTGCTCCGGCCCTCATCCGTTATAATGGGGAAAAAAGGAAAAAAGTCGCCTTTTTTAAGCACCTCGAACAAGTGGCGACTGCGGCTAAACCGTGACTCCTATCAACAAACCGAGCACACGTAAAGTTCCAGCAGGTTCTCCTGAACAAGATGATGTAACATAAGTGGGGAAATATGATGATATATGCATGTTTACACAGGTAAGAAATGGGGTGCGCTCTGCATTTTTTTTGCTCTCAGTTATAATGGAGCCGGATGGGGAAAAATCTTGCGCTTCTCACAAACTGAGGCGTCTACGGTCCAAACTAAAAGTCTGAATGCTCAGAAAGCCTCACCAACTGAAAGACAACTAATTTTCCTATCAAACGTGATATTTTTTGTTCAGTTTTGCCAAACAGGAAAGGTACAAGGAGCAGTTGTTTCGCAGAAGGAAACTGTAATTTTCTCCTCTCTCCACTCTAACTGAAATGACCATATATGGACATGCAGAGCAGTTACACAGCTGACAGCAGCTGTCAATCAAACTCTGACACTCAATGACTTCATTCAGTGACTCAGGAAAGCAGATGGCAAAAGCTAACTACTCCTTGTTAATGGATGGGAGATGCTAACGACTCCATGTTAGTGGATGGAACATGCTAACAACTCCATGTTAGTGGATGACTGAAGCCACCAGCTCCATGTTAATGGATGGAACATGCTAAGAACTCCATGTTAGTGGATGGGAGATGCTAACTCCTCCATGTTAGTGGATGACAGATGCTAGCTACTCCATGTTAGTGGATGGGAGATGCTAACTACTCCATGTTAGTGGATGGGAGATGCTAGCTACTCCATGTTAGTGGATGGGAGATGCTAACTACTCCATGTTAGTGGATGGGAGATGCTAGCTACTCCATGTTAGTTGATGGGAGATGCTAACAGCTTGATGTTAGTGGATGGGAGATGCTAACTACTCCATGTTAGTGGATGGGAGATGCTAACTACTCCATGTTAGTGGATGGGAGATGCTAACAACTCAATGTTAGTGGATAGGAGATGCTAACAGCTCCATGTCAGTGGATGGGAGATGCTAACAGCTCCATGTTAGTGGATGGGAGATGCTAACAACTCTGTATTAATGGAAGACAGATTCTAGCAGCTTCATGTTAGTGGGTGGACGTGTCAGTCGCTGGCCGGCGGGGAGGCTCGGTCCCGACCAATGCCGCTTGCGGCTTTAATTATTATACTGACCTACCAAGTAAACGCAAATTTGACCCCCTAAACATGCACGAAAACTCACCAAATTTGGCACGCACATCATGACCGGCGAAAAATTTTATAAAATGGAAAAAAAAACAACATCTGCTCTCTAGCGCCACCTAGATCCCAAAAAACGTCTAAAACAGTTGCTACGGCCCGCAGGAATGTCGTAGCGAGATCAAACCAACACTCACGCGTTCGTCTCATCGAGATCTACATTTCACGCGCTGACACCCCTGACCTAAATCCAACAGGAAGTCCGCTTTTTCCCTTTCAAAGTAAAATTTTGCTCAAATCACTCCTCACGAAAAAATTATCTCCTCCGAGACCGTTTGTCGTACAGACATAAGAGTCACGCGACGTGAAAGAGGACAAATTTCTCTACAAAAGTTGTGAACAACTTTGTCAAAAGTCTAACGGTGTGGATTTTATTAGCGTACAAAGTTGGAAGTCTGAAATCCTGCCTTGCTCCGGCCCTCATCCGTTATAATGGGGAAAAAAGGAAAAAAGTCGCCTTTTTTCAGCACCTCAAACAAGTGGCGACTGCGGCTAAACCGTGACTGCTATCAACAAACCGAGCACACGTAAAGTTCCAGCAGGTTCTCCTGAACAAGATGATGTAACATAAGTGGGGAAATATGATGATATATGCATGTTGACACAGGTAAGAATTGGGGTGCGCTCTGCATTTTTTTTGCTCTCAGTTATAATGGAGCCGGATGGGGAAAAATCTTGCGCTTCTCACAAACTGAGGCCTCTGGGGTCCAAACTAAAAGTCTCAATGCTCTGAAAGCCTCACCAACTGAAAGACAACTAATTTTCCTATCAAACGTGATATTTTTTGTTCAGTTTTGCCAAACAGGAAAGGTACAAGGAGCAGTTGTTTCGCAGAAGGAAACTGTAATTTTCTCCTCTCTCCACTCTAACTGAAATGACCATATATGGACATGCAGAGCAGTTACACAGCTGACAGCAGCTGTCAATCAAACTCTGACACTCAGTGCCTTCATTCAGTGACTCAGGAAAGCAGATGGCAAAAGCTAACTACTCCTTGTTAATGGATGGGAGATGCTAACGACTCCATGTTAGTGGATGGAACATGCTAAGAACTCCATGTTAGTGGATGGGAGATGCTAACTACTCCATGTTAGTGGATGGGAGATGCGAGCTACTCCATGTTAGTGGATGGGAGATGCTAACTACTCCATGTTAGTGGATGGGAGATGCTAACTACTCCATGTTAGTGGATGGGAGATGCTAACTACTCCATGTTAGTGGATGGGAGATGCTAGCTACTCCATGTTAGTGAATGGGAGATGCTAACAACTCAATGTTAGTGGATGGGAGATGCTAACTACTCCATGTTAGTGGATGGGAGATGCTAACTACTCCATGTTAGTGGATGGGAGATGCTAACTACTCCATGTTAGTGGATGGGAGATACGAGCTACTCCATGTTAGTGGATGGGAGATGCTAACTCCTGCTTGTTAGTGGATGACAGATGCTAGCTACTCCATGTTAGTGGATGGGAGATGCTAAGTACTCCATGTTAGTGGATGGGAGATGCGAGCTACTCCATGTTAGTGGATGGGAGATGCTAACTACTCCATGTTAGTGGATGGGAGATGCTAACTACTCCATGTTAGTGGATGGGAGATGCTAGCTACTCCATGTTAGTGGATGGGAGATGCTAACTACTCCATGTTAGTGGATGGGAGATGCTAGCTACTCCATGTTAGTGGATGGGAGATGCTAACTACTCCATGTTAGTGGATGGGAGATGCTAACGACTCCATGTTAGTGGATGGGAGATGCTAACAGCTCCATGTTAGTGGACAGTAGATGCTAACAGCTACATGTTAGTGGATGGGAGATACTAACAGCTACATGTTAGTGGATGACAGACGCTAACAGCTACATCTTAGACAAAGGGAGATGCTAACAACTTGCATGTTCCTGGGTGGACGTCTCAGTCGCAGGCCGGCGGGGAGGCTCGGTCCCGACCAATGCCGCTTGCGGCTTTAATTAGGGACCGAGCCCCGGAGGGCAAGGTGGCCGCAGGCCACCTTGCCCGTAGGGCAAGGTCTCTATTGTTTTTCGTTCGTTTGTCGTTCTCGTTCTCCTTCTATATTATTAGGGACCGAGCCCCGGAGGGCAAGGTGGCCGCAGGCCACCTTGCCCGTAGGGCAAGGTCTCTATTGTTATTCGTTCGTTTATTATTCTACTCACCCGGTGTTTCAAGCCAAATTTAACCCCCTAAACATGCACGAAAACTCACCAAATTTGGCACGCATGTCATGGCCGGCGAAAAATTTTATAAAATGGAAAAATTAACCCAATCTGCTCTCTAGCGCCACCTAGAAACAGTAAAATAGGCGCCACGGCCCGCAGGAATGTCGCAGAGAGATCAAACCTACGTTGACGAGTTCGTCTCATCGAGATCTACATTTCACGTACTGACACCCCTGACCTAAATCCAACAGGAAGTCCGCTATTTCCCTTTCAAAGTAAAATTTTGCTCAAAATCACTCCTCACGAAAAAATTATCTCCTCCGAGACCGTTTGTCGTACAGACATAAGAGTCACGCGACGTGAAAGAGGACAAATTTCTCTACAAAAGTTGTGAACAACTTTGTCAAAAGTCTAACGGTGTGGATTTTATTAACGTTCAAAGTTGGAAGTCTGAAATCCTGCCTTGCTCCGGCCCTCATCCATTATAATGGGGAAAAAAGGAAAAAAGTCGCCTTTTTTCAGCACCTCGAACAAGTGGCGACTGCAACTAAACCGTGACTCCTATCAACAAACCGAGCACACGTAAAGTCTCAAAAGATTCTCCCGAACAAGATGATGCAACATAAGTGGGGAAAATTTCATGATTTATGTACGTTTTCACAGGTATAAGTTGGTGTGCGCTCTGCATTTTTTTCCCTCTCAGTTATAATGGAGCCGGATGGGGAAAAATCTCGCGCTTCTCCCAAGCTGAGGCCTTTGGGGTCCAAACTAAAAGTCTGACTGCTCTGAAAGCCTCACCAACTGAAAGACAACAAATTTTCCTATCAAACGAGATATTTTTTGTTCAGTTATGCCAAACACCAAAGGAACAAGGACCAGTTGTTTCCCCAAAAAAGACTTTTATTTTCTCCTCTCTCCACTCTAACTGAAATGACCATATATGGCCATGCGGTGCAGTTACACAGCTGACAGCAGCTGTCAATCAAACTGTGACACTCTGTGCCTTCATTCAGTGACTCTCAAAAGCAGATGGCTACAGCTAACTACTCCATGTTAGTGGATGGGAGATGCTAACTACTCCATGTTAGTGGATGACAGATGCTAACAGCTCCATGTTAGTGGATGGGAGATGCTAACTACTCCATGTTAGTGGATGGGAGATGCTAACTACTCCATGTTAGTGGATGAGACATGCTAACTACTCCATGTTAGTGGATGGGAGATGCTAACTACTCAATGTTAGTGGATGGGAGATGCTAACTACTCAATGTTAGTGGATGAGACATGCTAACTACTCCATGTTAGTAGATGGGACATGCTAACTACTCCATGTTAGTGGATGGGAGATGCTAACTACTCAATGTTAGTGGATGGGAGATGCTAACAACTCCATGTTAGTGGATGGGAGATGCTAACTACTCAATGTCAGTGGATGGGAGATGCTAACTACTCAATGTCAGTGGATGGGACATGCTAACAAGTCCACTATTACAGATGCAAACAGCTACATGTTAGTGGATGGGACATGCTAACAACTCTATGCTAGTGGATGACAGATGCTAACAGCTACATGTTAGTGGGTGGACGTCTCAGTCGCTGGCCGGCGGGGAGGCTCGGTCCCGACCAATGCCGCTTGCGGCTTTAATTATTATACTAACGCCCAAATAAACGCGAATTTGACCCCCTAAACATGCACGAAAACTCACCAAATTTGGCACGCCCGTCATGACCGGCGAAAAATTTTATAAAATACAAAAACGAACACCATCAGCTCTCTAGCGCCACCTATATCCCAAAAAACGTCTAAAACAGTCGCCACGACCCATAGGAATGTCGTAGAGAGATCAAACCAACACTCACGCGTTCGTCTCATCATGATCTACATTTCACGCGCTCACCCCCCTGACCTAAATCCAACAGGAAATCCGCTATTTCCCTTTCAAAGTAAAATTTTGATCAAAATCACTCCTCACGAAAAAATTATCTCCTCCGAGACCGTTTGTCGTACAGACATAAGAGTCACGCAACGTGAAAGAGGACAATTTTCTCTACAAAAGTTGTGAACAACTTTGTCAAAAGTCCCACGGTGTGGATTTTATTAGCGTTCAAAGTTGGAAGTCTGAAATCCTGCCTTTCTCCGGCCCTCATCCGTTATAATGGGGAAAAAAGGAAAAATGTCGCCTTTTTTCAGCACCTCGAACAAGTGGCGACTGCGGCTAAACCGTGACTCCTATCAACAAACCGAGCACACGCAAAGTTCCAGCAGGTTCTCCCGAACAAGATGATGTAACATAAGTGGGGAAAATATCATGTTATATGTATGTTTTCACAGGTAAGAAAAGGTGTGCGCTCTGCATTTTTTTTCCCCCCAGTTATAATGGAGCCGGATGGGGAAAAATCTCGCGCTTCTCACAAGCTGAGGCCTCTGGGGTCCAAACTAAAAGTCCGACTGCTCTGAAAGCCTCACCAACTGAAAGACAACAAATTTTCCTATCAAACGTGATATTTTTTGTTCAGTTATGCCAAACAGCAAAGGAACAAGGAGCAGTTGTTTCCCCAAAAAAGACTTTTATTTTCTCCTCTCTCCACTCTAACTCACATTACCATATATGGGCATGCTTTGCAGTTACACAGCTGACAGCAGCTGTCAATCAAACTCTGCCACTGATTGCCTTCATTCAGTGACTCTCAAAAGCAGATGGGACAAGCTAACAACTCCATGTTAGTGGATGGAACATGCTAACAACTCCATGTTAGTGGATGACTGATGCCACCAGCTCCATGTTTATGGATGGAACATGCTAAGAACTCTATGTTAGTGGATGGGAGATGCTAACTACTCCATGTTAGTGGATGGGAGATGCTAACTACTCCATGTTAGTGGATGGGAGATGCTAACTACTCCATGTTACTGGATGGGAGATGCTAACAACTCCATGTTAGTGGATGGGACGTGCTAACTACTCCATGTTAGTGGATGGGAAATGCTAACTACTCCATGTTAGTGGATGGGAGATGCTAACTACTCCATGTTAGTGGATGGGACATGCTAACAACTCCATCTTAGTGGATGACAGATGCTGACAGCTCCATGTTAGTGGATGGGAGATGCTAACTTCTCCATGTTAGTGGATGTGGAGATGCTAACTACTCCATTTTAGTGGATGGGAGATGCTAACTACTCCATGTTAGTGGATGGGGGATGCTAACTACTCAATGATCGTGGATGGGAGATGCTAACTACCCCATGTTGGTGGATGGAAGATGCTAACTACTCCATGTTAGTGGATGGGAGATGCTAACAACTCCATGTAAGTGGATGGCAGACGCTAACTACTCCTTGTTAGTGGATGGGAGATGCTAACTACTCCATGTTAGTGGATGACAGATGTTAACAGCTACATGTTAGTCAATGTTACATGCTAACTACTCCATGTTAGTGGATGGGACATGCTAACAACTCTGTGTTAATGGAAGACAGATTCTAACAGCTTCATGTTAGTGGGTGGACGTCTCAGTCGCTGGCCGGCCGGGAGGCTCGGTCCCGACCAATGCCGCTTGCGGCTTTAATTATTATTATTATTATACTAACGCCCAAATAAACGCAAATTTCACCTCCTAAACATGCACGAAAACTCACCAAATTTGGCACGCACATCATGACCGGCGAAAAATTTTGTAAAATGCAAAAACGAACACCATCGGCTCTCTAGCGCCACCTATATCCCAAAAAATGTCCAAAACAGTCGCTACGGCCCACAGGAATGTCATAGAGAGATCAAACCAACACTCACGCGTTCGTCTCATCATGGTCTACATTTCACGCGCTGACACCCCTGACCTAAATGCAACAGGAAGTCCGCCATTTCCCTTTCAAAGTAAAATTTTGATCAAAATCACTCCTCACGAAAAAATTATCTCCTCCGAGGCCGTTTGTCGTACAGACATAAGAGTCACGCGACGTGAAAGAGGACAAATTTCTCTACAAAAGTTGTGAACAACTTTGTCAACAATCTAACGGTGTGGATTTTATTAGCGTACAAAGTTGGAAGTCTGAAATCCTGCCTTGCTCCGGCCCTCATCCGTTATAATGGGGAAAAAAGGAAAAAAGTCGCCTTTTTTCAGCACCTCGAACAAGTGGCGACTGCGGCTAAACCGTGACTCCTATCAACAAACCGAGCACACGTAAAGTTCCAGCAGGTTCTCCTGAACAAGATGATGTAACATAAGTAGGGAAGTATGATGATATATGCGTGTTGACACAGGTAAGAATTGGGGTGCGCTCTGCATTTTTTTTGCTCTCAGTTATAATGGAGCCGGATGGGGAAAAATCTCGCGCTTCTCACAAACTGAGGCCTCTGCGGTCCAAACTAAAAGTCTGAATGCTCTGAAAGCCTCACCAACTGAAAGACAACTAATTTTCCTATCAAACGTGATATTTTTTGTTCAGTTTTGCCAAACAGGAAAGGTACAAGGAGCAGTTGTTTCACAGAAGGAAACTGTAATTTTCTCCTCTCTCCACTCTAACTGAAATGACCATATATGGACATGCAGAGCAGTTACACAGCTGACAGCAGCTGTCAATCCAACTCTGACACTCAATGACTTCATTCAGTGACTCAGGAAAGCAGATGGCAAAAGCTAACTACTCCTTGTTAATGGATGGGAGATGCTAACGACTCCATGTTAGTGGATGGAACATGCTAACAACTCCATGTTAGTGGATGACTGAAGCCACCAGCTCCATGTTAATGGATGGAGCATGCTAAGAACTCCATGTTAGTGGATGGGAGATGCTAACTCCTCCATGTTAGTGGATGACAGATGCTAGCTACTCCATGTTAGTGGATGGGAGATGCTAACTACTCCATGTTAGTGGATGGGAGATGCTAGCTACTCCATGTTAGTGGATGGGAGATGCTAACTACTCCATGTTAGTGGATGGGAGATGCTAGCTACTCCATGTTAGTGGATGGGAGATGCTAACTACTCCATGTTAGTGGATGGGAGATGCTAACAGCTCCATGTTAGTGGATGGGTGATGCTAACGACTCCATGTTAGTGGATGGGAGATGCTAACTACTCCATGTTAGTGGATGGGAGATGCTAACTACTCCATGTTCGTGGATGGGAGATGATAACAGCTCCATGTTAGTGGATGACAGATGCTCACAACTCTATGTTAGTGGATGACAGAAGCTAACAACTGCATGTTAGTGGATGGGACATGCTAACAACTCTGTGTTAATGGAAGACAGATTCTGACAGCTTCATGTTAGTGGGTGGACGTCTCAGTCGCTGGCCGGCGGGGAGGCTCGGTCCCGACCAATGCCGCTGGCGGCTTTAATTATTATTATTATTATACTAACGCCCAAATAAACGCAAATTTCACCTCCTAAACATGCACGAAAACTCACCAAATTTGGCACGCACATCATGACCGGCGAAAAATTTTGTAAAATGCAAAAACAAACACCATCGGCTCTCTAGCGCCACCTATATCCCAAAAAATGTCCAAAACAGTCGCTACGGCCCACAGGAATGTCATAGAGAGATCAAACCAACACTCACGCGTTCGTCTCATCATGGTCTACATTTCACGCGCTGACACCCCTGACCTAAATGCAACAGGAAGTCCGCCATTTCCCTTTCAAAGTAAAATTTTGATCAAAATCACTCCTCACGAAAAAATTATCTCCTCCGAGGCCGTTTGTCGTACAGACATAAGAGTCACGCGACGTGAAAGAGGACAAATTTCTCTACAAAAGTTGTGAACAACTTTGTCAACAATCTAACGGTGTGGATTTTATTAGCGTACAAAGTTGGAAGTCTGAAATCCTGCCTTGCTCCGGCCCTCATCCGTTATAATGGGGAAAAAAGGAAAAAAGTCGCCTTTTTTCAGCACCTCGAACAAGTGGCGACTGCGGCTAAACCGTGACTCCTATCAACAAACCGAGCACACGTAAAGTTCCAGCAGGTTCTCCTGAACAAGATGATGTAACATAAGTAGGGAAGTATGATGATATATGCGTGTTGACACAGGTAAGAATTGGGGTGCGCTCTGCATTTTTTTTGCTCTCAGTTATAATGGAGCCGGATGGGGAAAAATCTCGCGCTTCTCACAAACTGAGGCCTCTGCGGTCCAAACTAAAAGTCTGAATGCTCTGAAAGCCTCACCAACTGAAAGACAACTAATTTTCCTATCAAACGTGATATTTTTTGTTCAGTTTTGCCAAACAGGAAAGGTACAAGGAGCAGTTGTTTCACAGAAGGAAACTGTAATTTTCTCCTCTCTCCACTCTAACTGAAATGACCATATATGGACATGCAGAGCAGTTACACAGCTGACAGCAGCTGTCAATCCAACTCTGACACTCAATGACTTCATTCAGTGACTCAGGAAAGCAGATGGCAAAAGCTAACTACTCCTTGTTAATGGATGGGAGATGCTAACGACTCCATGTTAGTGGATGGAACATGCTAACAACTCCATGTTAGTGGATGACTGAAGCCACCAGCTCCATGTTAATGGATGGAGCATGCTAAGAACTCCATGTTAGTGGATGGGAGATGCTAACTCCTCCATGTTAGTGGATGACAGATGCTAGCTACTCCATGTTAGTGGATGGGAGATGCTAACTACTCCATGTTAGTGGATGGGAGATGCTAGCTACTCCATGTTAGTGGATGGGAGATGCTAACTACTCCATGTTAGTGGATGGGAGATGCTAGCTACTCCATGTTAGTGGATGGGAGATGCTAACTACTCCATGTTAGTGGATGGGAGATGCTAACAGCTCCATGTTAGTGGATGGGTGATGCTAACGACTCCATGTTAGTGGATGGGAGATGCTAACTACTCCATGTTAGTGGATGGGAGATGCTAACTACTCCATGTTCGTGGATGGGAGATGATAACAGCTCCATGTTAGTGGATGACAGATGCTCACAACTCTATGTTAGTGGATGACAGAAGCTAACAACTGCATGTTAGTGGATGGGACATGCTAACAACTCTGTGTTAATGGAAGACAGATTCTGACAGCTTCATGTTAGTGGGTGGACGTCTCAGTCGCTGGCCGGCGGGGAGGCTCGGTCCCGACCAATGCCGCTGGCGGCTTTAATTATTTAAAGGATGTGTTGTTGTTTGGTCTAAAAATGTGGGCATTTTCTTTGTTCTGAAGGGTTTTTTTTTTTTTTTTCAGTATAGGACAACCCTGAACCATGAAAATAAAGATTAATATTTATTAATTTTTTTTCATTAATTTTTTTTTTTATTTTGAAATTTTTTGGGAAAAGCTGCAAGCATCTTTTGCCTCCAAAACTATAATGACCAATTTGTGAAGTGATTGTTAAATGCAGTTGTTTACATTGTGCGGCAGTGTGAGCAGTGAAGCACCATGTCTGTTCCGTTCCATCCATTCATCTGCAATGAGCTGCCATGCTGCCGACCACCGTCACTTGTATTTTCCAGTCAGACTCGCATCCCTCCAAATTGTGAGTCATAACGATTTTGAAATCCTGCCTGTGGTTGTTGTCGGCAGGGCAGTCCATCTGGGCCCAGTTGGCTGCGTAATGGCCCCCCACAGGGAGCTCTGGTAACTTACATGGCAGCATAACAGAGCTGCAACAACTGGCAGGATGAGTGAGAAGACAGAGCTGAACAAGGCTCTGTATGTGATGACAACAAAGGGAACACTAATGAGAAATGAAGAGATGGAAGGAGTCTCACTGAGTGAGGGAGTGACGACAGAACCGTGCTTTGAGGAGTTAGAACATTTATCTCCTCTCATTTGGAGCCTGGTGTTTCATTACTGCAGGAGCTTCAAGCAGATTTTATACATCCAAATTTCATCTTGAGTAGGCTGGACTGACAAAAGATAACCATAATAACCTTTGAATTTAAGTTACATTTTTCTTTTGTTGTGAAGTGTACTTCGTCAAAATTGTGATATTTTCACAAAACCATACAATTACAACAGAAGAATACTACGATCTCAATATGAAGTCAATTATAATAAGACCCTCTGGTTCAAAATACAGTGAAATTAAAAAAAAAACTGTTTCATTATGAATGTTTTTGCAAAATCACCCCGATGACATGACTTTTAGGCTAAATTGCTCACAATAAAGTGGCTTTCGCTGCCATGAAAAACTTTCTTTGAAAGTTTTATCATTTGCTTCATGGTGTGGTTGGTCAAATTGGAGTCTCTTGCAGGTGAGTTTTGGGTCCACAGACCTTATGTCCCTAGAGCTAGTCTCTGTGTCTGAGGATCGGGTCGCCGGGCACCCTGCCGTCGGCTGCCACCCAATCCACATTGCACCCAGCCCCTACGATTCCCTCGGCGGGTGGTGGGTCCACCGGAGGGTCGGCCCACGTCGCCCCTTCGGGCTGAGCCCGGCCGGGCCCCGTGGGCAAAGGCCCGGCCACCAGGCGCTCGCTTGCGAGCCCCAACCCCAGGCCTGGCTCCAGGGTGGGGCCCCGGCTGCGCCATACCGGGCGACGTCACGGGCCTCGATTGTAATATATTCATAAGGGCTATTGACCTGCCCTTGGTCTGGCCCATCACCCAGGACCTGTTTGTCATGGGAGACCCAACCAGGGGCATAAAGCCCCGGACAACATAGCTCCTGGGATCACGTGGGCACTCAAACTCCCCCACCACTTTAAGGTTGTAAGAGCTTGTAAGAGAGGTTGAGAGATACCGGCTAGATATAGTCGGGCTCACCTCCACACATAGCCTGGGCTCTGGAACCCAACCTCTCGAGAAGGGCTGGACTCTCCACTTCTCTGGCGTTGCCCGCGGTGAGAGGCGGCGGGCTGGTGTGGGTTTGCTTATAGCCCCGCAGCTCAGCCGCCATGTGTTGGAGTTCACCCCAGTGAACGAGAGGGTCGTATCCTTGCGCCTTCGGGTCGGGGATAGGTGCCTCACTGTTGTTTCGGCTTATGGGCCGAACAGCAGTGCAGAGTACCCGGCCTTCTTGGAGTCCCTGGGAGGGGTGCTAGACAGTGCTCCGACTGGGGACTCCATTGTTCTACTGGGGGACTTCAACGCCCACGTGGGCAGCGACAGTGAGACCTGGAAGGGGGTGATTGGATCGCATGGCCTCTCTGATCTGAACCCGAGTGGTGTTCTGTTATTGGACTTCTGTGCTAGTCACAGTTTGTCCATAACGAACACCATGTTCGAGCACAGGGGTGTCCATAAGTGCACTTGGCACCAGGACACCCTAGGGCGGAGGTCGATGATCGACTTTGTTGTCGTGTCATCTGACCTTCGGCCGCGTGTTTTGGACACTCGGGCGAAGAGAGGAGCAGAGCTGTCGACCGATCACCACCTGGTGGTGAGTTGGATTCGCTGGCGGAGGAGAAAACCGGACAGACTTGGCAGACCCAAACGTGTTGTGAGGGTCTGTTGGGAACGTCTGGTGGAACCCTCTGTCAGCATGGTTTTCAACTCCCACCTCCGGGAGAGCTTCTCTCATGTCCCGAGGGAGGTTGGAGACATTGAGTCCGAGTGGACCATGTTCTCCACCTCCATTGTCGAAGCAGCTGCCCGGAGCTGTGGTCGTAAGGTCTCTGGTGCCTGTCGTGGTGGCAACCCCCGAACCCGGTGGTGGACACCGGAGGTGAGGGCTGCCGTCAAGCTGAAGAAGGAGTCCTATCGAGCCTTGCTGGCTCATGGGACTCCCGAAGCAGCTGACGGGTACCGGCAGGCCAAGCGAACTGCAGCCCGAGCGGTTGTGGAGGCAAAAACTCGGGTCTGGGAGGAGTTCGGGGAGGCCATGGAGGAGGACTATCGGTCAGCCTCGAAGAAATTCTGGCAAACCGTCCGGCGCCTCAGGAGGGGAAAGCAGGTCTCCGCCAACACTGTTTACAGTGGAGGTGGGGAGTTGCTGACCTCAACTGGGGATATCACAGGACGGTGGAAGGAATACTTCGAGGACCTCCTCAATCCCGTCGCCACGTCTTCCGTGGAGGAAGCAGAGGCTGAGGTCTCAGAGGTGGACTCGTCCATCACCCAAGCTGAAGTCACCGAGGTGGTTGGTAAGCTTCTCGGTGGCAAGGCACCGGGGGTGGATGAGATTCGCCCTGAGTACCTCAAGTCTCTGGATGTGCAGGGACTGTCTTGGTTGACACGTCTCTGCAACATCGCGTGGCAGTCGGGGACAGTGCCTCTGGATTGGCAGACCGGGGGGGTGGTCCCCCTGTTTAAAAAGGGGGACCGGAGGGTGTGCTCCAACTATAGGGGGATCACACTCCTCAGCCTCCCCGGGAAAGTCTATTCCAGGGTACTGGAGAGGAGGATCCGACCGATAGTCGAACCTCGGATTCAGGAGGAACAATGCGGTTTTCGTCCTGGTCGTGGAACAGTGGACCAGCTCTATACCCTCCATAGGGTGCTCGAGGGTTCATGGGAGTTTGCCCAACCAGTCCACATGTGTTTTGTGGACTTGGAGAAGGCATTCGACCATGTCCCTCGTGGTGTCTTGTGGGGGGTGCTCCGGGAATACGGAGTCCGGGGCCCCCTGTTAAGGGCCGTCCGTTCTTTGTATGACCGGAGTAGGAGTCTGGTCCGCATTGCCGGCAGTAAGTCGGACCTGTTCCCGGTGCATGTTGGACTCCGGCAGGGCTGCCCTTTGTCACCGGTTCTGTTCATCATTTTTATGGACAGAATTTCTAGGTGCAGCCAGGGGCCGGAGGGGGTCCGGTTCGGGGACCACAGGATTTCATCTCTGCTTTTTGCAGATGATGTTGTCCTGTTGGCTTCATCGAACCAGGACCTACAGCATGCACTGGGGCGGTTCGCAGCCGAGTGTGAAGCGACAGGAATGAGGATCAGCACCTCCAAATCCGAGGCCATGGTCCTCGACCGGAACAAGGTGGCTTGCCCTCTCCAGGTAGGTAGAGAGACCCTAGCCCAGGTGGAGGAGTTTAAGTATCTTGGGGTCTTGTTCACGAGTGGGGGACGGATGGAGCGTGAGATTGACAGGCGGATCGGTGCAGCGGCTGCCGTGATGCAGTCGTTGTATCGGTCCGTCGTGGTGAAGAAGGAGCTGAGCCGAAAGGCGAAGCTCTCGATTTACCGGTCAATCTACGTTCCCACCCTCACCTATGGTCATGAGCTTTGGGTCATGACCGAAAGGACAAGATCCCGGATACAAGCGGCCGAAATGAGCTTCCTCCGTAGGGTGGCTGGGCGCTCCCTTAGAGATAGGGTGAGGAGCTCAGTCACCAGGGAGGAGCTCGGAGTAGAGCCGCTTCTCCTCCACATCGAGAGGGGCCAGCTGAGGTGGCTCGGGCATCTGTTCAGGATGCCTCCTGGACGCCTCCCTGGGGAGGTTTTCCGGGCATGTCCCACCGGGAGGAGACCCCGGGGAAGACCCAGGACACGCTGGAGAGACTATGTCTCTCGGCTGGCCTGGGAACGCCTTGGGATCCTCCCGGAAGAGCTGGAGGAAGTGTCTGGGGACAGGGAAGTCTGGGCATCCCTGCTGAGACTGCTGCCCCCGCGACCCGGCCCCGGATAAGCGGCTGAAGATGGATGGATGGATGGAGACCTTATGTTTGACACCCCTTGTCTACATTGTAAAACACAATTTTCTTCATTATTCAGGACAAAAACAAAACAAAACACAACCAAATTCAGTTTATTTCATTTTAATGAAGAATTTAGATCATAATAATAAAATGTCCAAATAATTAATAAAATATACACATGAATGAAATTCCTTTCACCATTCACACTTTTTAATGACATTGTCTTTTGTATTTGTTCTAATTGTAAATACAGTGGTGAGGTTAGTTAAGGCACTAAACTGTTCTTAGGTTCAGTTTAACTGAACTGCTGGATTCCTTCTTCACTGTCAGGTGATTCACTCCTGCTCGCTGATCGACCTCGATACAGTTCCTGCTGTGTTTGTTCTCCCTGAAAGCCCAGTCCTGTGTGCCCTGGCAGCTTTACAGCCAGACTTGATGCACTCTGTTAAGCTTTACGATTATTTTAGCACAAACCATTAAATATTCACATTAAAAACTTCATCATTTCTGAACTTGCAAGAGTGCTCATCTACGTGGCTGAACGTGGAGGTGACTACAACTGAGCTCTTGTGCGAGTCGAAATTTGCATCAGAAAACATTCAGAATCTCCTTTCTCAGCAAGTGTTAATGGAGTAAACAAAAATGGTGACACAGCCACATTTCTTGGGCAGTTGTTGTTTCAAGTGTTGCTGCATCTTAAAGTTCCCAGTTCTCCCTTTTGCTGTTCTGTTTAATCCTAAAACATGTGTAGGGCTTTTGTACCCCATTGTCAGTTGAACATTAGCTTTTTTCTCTTCAGAAATACAACATTTCAACTACGGTCTTACATATTTGATTTAAAACAACATAAATATTTTTGTGATCAATTATTTTAGATACGCTGAACATTTATTGCACTTCACTCATCATCTGAATCCGTTGAACTCGCCTCAGCGGAGAGCTGCCGTCTAGGATGAAGAACTCTGAAATAACTGACAGCGTGACAGCACTGGAATTACTCTAAAAGTCAATCATGCTCTGTTTATTTTCTCATCTACTTTCTGCATTGAGCCCAGTCCTCCCCTGAGAGGAAACCTGTTCTCTGTTATTGACAGGAGATGAGATCAAAAACTCAAGAGGCAGTGTGCTGATAGTGTCAGTAGGAGGTTTGGTTGTGAAATGAGACAACTTTGGTTTGTTTTTATACACCACAGTGAAAAATATTCCCATGTGCCACACTGAGCCACACATGGATTGTTTATTTCCAGAATTTGAAGGTAAAATGTCCATCTAAAGAAATGTTTGTCCACTGACGACAGAGAGATTTCTGTATAATATTTTTTGGTGCTTTTGTTTGATTCTGAAATGAAATGTGAGCACATCTTGGAGTGATAAATACAAGTGAACATCACTGAAAATCAGATGAGATTGAGCAAAGTGAATTGTGCTGAGTGAAATTCTGGGGATCGATTCTGAATGTCAGTTCACACTTCTAAATGAGTCCACAGTGGTCTTTTCAGTTGGAGGACTTGTTGGTTTTGTTCCTGCTTTATTTTTATATTTACTTACAGTATTTTAAATGATGTGCAGTATGTTGAATAACTTTGATGATACCGCCTTCCATTCTGGTTAGCCGTTGTTGTGAATCTCTTTTTCAGATGTTTTTCCTTGACTTTTATCATTTTCATTCACTTAATTTGGATGTGCGAGGGAACGTGAGCTGGGTTTAGACCGTCGTGAGACAGGTTGGTTTTACCCTACTGATGATGTGTTGTTGCAATAGTAATAGTTCAGGCTTTTGAGTTTGGAACCAGGAAGGTTATTTCACTAGCTGACTATTAAATGGGGGAATAAATAATTAAATAAGTAAAAGTTTTCCTGCATCTCTGACATTTCAAGATAATCAAAACTTCCAATGCTTTCACATTCTGTCATTTTAGTAACAGGGATTGAAAAAGTTGTATCATTATCAGCTCTGGCATTTTCCGAGAGCTTCCATTTGTCATCATTGAGTTCAGGCTGCTTACCATGATTTCTTTCTCATGATTTTTTCGATGCCTTAATTTCAGCTTGAAAGTATCACAATATGATGTGACGAACGAAGAATGATGAATTGCAATTGTTTGTTACATTTCAGAGTTAATAGTCTGGTTTCCATTGACTATTGATCAACCCTGGATGCTTTTGTGCTTTTGAATAAACTCCACCAGTGTGTTTACCCTCCATTAGTCCACCATTGTGCCCAATGATAAACTCACAATAGCTGCTTTCCCCAGACTCCTATGGGGAGAGTGGGAGAAAATACATTTGTGCACAGTCTAAAATCTTAGGTCCAGGTCAATGTTGATTTCAGATTTCTTAATCATTTTGCAGCCAGTTTAATTACTTTTGTCCCTTACTCTTCAGATGTGCAGGCACAGGTACAGAGAGAGTAATTGAACAGAAGGTTCATGATCAATACTTTGATTTGGCATTTCACCAAAGTGGCAGATGTCCTCAAACCAATAACAAGTTCACTCTGTTGGGGCAGCAGTTAACTCTTTGTTGTTGTCAGAACCCTTCAACATATTTCAAGTCATAATCTGGGAGCTATAATAACTTACCATTCTGTCATTTCTCAAAGTTTGAACTTTGTATCATGTGTAGTGAAAACAATTGTGATCAGTGTCTCCATTAGTTTATTATTGTAATATATTTCTGTCCCTTTCAATATTTCACATTAGAATTTAATGTCATTTACAATTTCACTGTTAAATCACTCAAAATATTTAATGTAGCGTGCTGTTACTCCTGCCTAACAAGGAATGAATGATTTAATTTCCCAGTCTGTTATTGTGCTTATTATCAAATATAATGTGAACGATGCTTTTTGCTGATATTTGTGCACACACACACTTTTTCTCATGTTTGTATGTGCTGACCTGAAAATGGATTATGCTGCTGACAATTGTTTCTCTCTCTCTTTCTCTCTCTCCTTTTCGGCGACTGCTCACCACTGATCTGCTCCATGCTGAACCCTCACCTGTGGATCTCTCAATGCAGGTAAAACGCATCTTTTTGTAAACATAGATCAACTTATGAATGCAGGATTTGTGTTTTTAAAAGCCGTACCTCCTGCAGTTGCAATCTATCGTCATCCACTGTGGATACATTTTGTCCTCATCTTCTCCTTGGCATTGCTCTGAAGGGTGGAGGATGTTTAAAAAAAAAAAGGGTTATTTTCTTCTGCTCAGTCTTCCCAGCTTCCCCAGCATTGGATTGTGTTGACTTTGACGGGTTGCTGCTTGTTTGTGTCCTTTCGGCTCATGCGGTGACAGCCATATGGTTCGGATGTGGCTCATGTGATGTATTGCATTCATCAGGTTCAAGCTGCCACGGTGGGAGAACAGCTCACAGCATAAACCCAAAGATCATAATGATGGCTGCAAGGCAGTCTGCATTTTTTGAAGACGAAAAAAAGAAAAAGACAAGCTCTGTGCAGAGTCCTGTGTTTCCTTCCGTAGGTGGTCCACAGTCAAAGGAGGTGTAGGCAGCAGCAGTGCTGGAGCAGCTTGTCATTATTCATGAGGAAAGAAGGTCAAATTTGGCCCCACTGTGACTCTTTAAATGTTGGTCAAGCAGCCTGTTTAATTCTGTGTGTGTAGCTCATGCATAACAAGCTGGTGAATAAACGTCTCGCAGCATGTCGAGTTAAACTTACAGCAGAAAGCCGTTTCTTCACAATCAAACAGTTGATGAGGAGATCTTCCTAACTTGGGAATGGATTTGTTTGTTTGCCGGGATGTTAAGTCCTGTTTTGCTTTTGTATTCAACATTGGAGGTTAGATTTGCTGGTACTGACTGACTTGTTGCTTCACTTTCAGAGACGTTTAAAGATGCATGTGTGCACAACTGTCAGTTTACTGCAGAGAGACAAATCCAACACACTGGAGAGACTTCTGAAGAAAAAATATTACACTCAATGCATTTCAACTATTGTCCAGCCCTCAGTATTTATCCCAAAAAAGTTGCTTTCCTTTGTTATTTAACATAATATCTAACAAACAAAAGACAGTGAATCAAAAATAATTTTCAAACCATTTTGAAAATGTCTTCTTTTTTTTAAACACGTTTGGTGTGTATTTTGTTGAGATGACAACATCGATTTTTTTCCCGAAACACAATCTAGAAAGCAATATATTTTCATCTAATTAAATTAAATTATGTCTAACTACCTTTGTGTTCTCATAATTAGCCAAGTCACCTACTTCAGCTGTGCAAATTAGGACAATTATCATGAGAGACACCCATGTCCTTTTTAGTTACAAGGCTACACTAAGTTCACTGTTATTTTTTGTTTGTATTCAATTATATAGATTAACTACTTGAGTTGACTGTCAGTGTTTTTACTGGATCTTGATTTTCTCACTCAGCTTAATGGTTATGTATTATACATGATATTAATGTTGATGAAGTAAATTGTTTCTTGGATGCTTCCACAATTAAATGCTCCTGAGGGGTAACATCCATTCACATTAGCCTTGTAGCATTAGCTGCAGAACAGCAGTGATGATTCAAAACCTTAGTGAGAATGTAAAATCTGCAACATAAAAAAAAAAAAAAACTGAAGACAAATCCTTGAAATGCACCGCAAATTCAAAAAACATTGATTCTCATCTGGAGGAAGTTAAGGTGGTCAGAATATACCAGTTTTGATGACAACTAGGAGTTAAATTAAGACTTTAAAGCTACTTTTGTGAATGAAGCAGAGGCGGCCTCCACCAACAGCAACACAGAGCAGGAGTTCTGTGTGTTCGGTCAAGTGGACTGAGAGTGTGATCACAAGCCGGTTAGCTGCAACAGCCGAGCTGAACATCTGCTGAAGAGGCAGCATACTTAAATAGTAAGCTGCATCAACATGTCTTAGTGATGTATTCAAGGCAGAGGAACACTCAGCTGTGTGTTCGTCAGGACATTTGATCAGGCAGGTGAAGCGGTCACTCTGACCAGCAGCGACTCACAGTTTGCTAATGATCCTTCCTACATTGATACACAGCCTTGATAGCTGGAGTTCATCTCATCTGGAGCTGTAGTGAGACGGACATGAGTTATAGTTACTGCTATGCAACTTTATCTAAAGCATCTCTGTGCTTCATAACTGTTTTTGACTGGTGTAAGGTGTTTTTTTTTCAGTTTTCTGAGGAATTGATGAAAGAACTTGTATCTTTTTAAAAGAACTTTCAGTTGATATAGTGATTCTCATAGCTGTTGCTCACAATAGTCATGCAGTGCAAAATGGACATGAAGACACTGTACCAGTGTGGTTGTAAATAACACATAAATAATCATCACATAAAGCATGTCTCGTTTTATTTGGTCACATGAGGTGTTTGAACCGCCCATAATTTTTGCAAGTGGTACATACTGTAAAAAGTTGGCAGAACTACTACTGTATGTGTAAGTGCGTGAGCAGCAGACCAGGTAGGTCAGGAGAATTATCATGGCCAACAGCCACTTTCAGGGGTTAAAGCCCTGACTCAGTGACACACAGGATCCACTGTCGGCAGTATGATTGGAACCAATGAACTGCTTTTTTTTATGACCTCAGAGCCACAACTGATCACTGCTAACCACTTTTTTCTTTTTTTTCTTTTTTTTTCACTTTCTTATCAAAGCATCCTATCAATCTATCAGCAAAGACAACTGCTCAGCGATCTGGTTTACCAATGGTGTGATCATACTTGAAGCACGTTTCTTTAGTCCAGACCAAGGCTGAAATAGATGTAAACAGAGCTAAACCACAAAAGGAGTCTTGAGATCTTTATTCTTTGAAATAACTTTAGTCAATAGAATATATACAGTACTTGGGAGGAGTGTGTCTTTAAAGCTGTGACTTTTTGTGAACTGCACCAGAGTTTGTTTTCAAGCACACCAAGACATCATTTTTCAACTGAATGGTGCAAGATGCAAATGTCAGCTTTCACTCCTGACCTGCACTGTCACGGTGCAGGAAGGAAGGACCCACGCGCAGGCAGCCAGGTGGACTTAAAAACTCATTTATTTCCAGGAACTCAGGACACAGGAGTAACGGAACACAGGAACGCAGGAACGCAGGAATGAGCTGAGCAGAGCTGAGGCAGGCCAGGGAGCACGCGGACCGACCCACAAGGAGCCAACAAGATACACAAGGGGAGCAGGGCTTAGAGGGGAATACAGATGCCACACACTAGGGTGGTAACGAGGCACGCGACCTGGCAGGAGAACATGAGGGGCAGACAGGTGAGACAGGGCAAGCACGAAGGCCGCAGGGGCACAGGGTGCAACATGCGCTAACATAGAATTAATAATATTATTATACATTGTTATAATATTATATATAATTACTGACCCGAACTTTGCAATTGTGAACAAAATGTATAACAGCTTTTTGCCCACCCTTCAAGGCCAGTGTAGAATATGACATAAACATAAATGTGTTGTGAAATTCCAGCCTGGTTTGAGATTTTAAATAAGCTCTGTGTTTTATCCAGAGGTTGATAAAACACAGAAGATACACATCAGAAACAGAGTTGGACATGGCTGACATGACCAGCATGGTCAGTGGTCTTAATCTGGAGGGAGGACTCCGTCTGACAGGAGTGCTGGAAGTGAACGAACTAACAGGTCTGTGGAGACCTGACAGGAGAATCCTCAGGAGAACAACCGAGGTCTCAGTCGGTTCACAAAACATGTTTGAATCCATCCGAGCGAGGAAGATGAGACGGAGAGAGTGTGTAGGCAGAGGGTAATGTCTTAAAAGGCTGAGCTGTGATTCGATGTTTGCAATGTTGAAGAAATGGCTGAAGAACAGAATAAGTCAGAAATATTTGTCAGTTTGCTGAGCTGCATGGAGGTCACTGGTCTCCGTATCAGATCTCACACAGATTTTTTTCTCTCTCTCTTTTCTCTTTTTTTTTTTCTCCTCTTGCAAACACCCTGGCTCATTCACATTCACACTTGAAATACATGTCATTGAGCCTGAAGATCTCATGCTGATCTATCTTTTAGGGTAGACAGTGATTGCCATTTCTGCTGGATGTCACACTAAAGGTCTTTCATGTGACATACAGAATAAAGTGTGACTTCTTGATTTTCACATTCTGTAAATCACAGCAGCACTAAAAAATACTAGTGCACCTTCATCAGCAACTTACATCAGACAGGGTCTTTTGTCTCAGAAGCAGAAAAGTCTTTGACCCATGACTGTGAGTATCAATGATGACTGGATCTCTTCTCCTTGCTTGTTCCAAAAGGTAGATTTTTACTTTTCAAAGTCAGTGAAATGTGTTAAGCAGTACTTCCAGGAAATGAAATGTCATTACACTCGTCAACTGAGATGTTCCCTCTCGACTTTAAATTGGGGAATACATGCAGATCAGATCACTCCACCAAAACTGTTTTACTCAGAGGTGTTGTGGAAGTGTAATTGATACATGACTTTGAGAGCTGTTGCACATATTGATTTTAGTTTCTTTTGACCTGGAACATGAACACTGAGGCCTCGTTCATACGACAATATTTTGAAGTGAAAACGGAACATTTACATTAGGTTTTAATCATCCATGTATTTGAAAACAGTGCTTGGAACCACTGAAATCCAGAAGCCCTTGAACTAGCTGTGACAGTTTGGCGTTACATTCAGTGGTGAGGACTTTCCACTCGATTTTGGAGATGATTTTTGTGCCGTGTCTTCCTGACCGAGCCTGTAGGAGAGTCAGACCCTTCACTAAGAGGCCTTTTGAAAAGCCCTCCTCACCTGCAGGAGTTGCAGTTGTAGGGACGTCACTCACAATGGCCACGTTTATATGAGCCCCGTATAATCGCATCGTAACAAGCAGGTTGTTAATGTGTCATATGAGTGCCTGAGTGGATCCGCTTCACTCGAAGTGGATTTTATTTCCGATCCTATTGTACGAGGTAGTCTATGCCGATCGATAATCCGCTACGTGTCTCATATATACGGTCCTTGACAGCGGAGCGGAGCGAAAGTTAACACGGACACCAGTTAATTCGAAACATCAGCAGGCAGAGCGGAGTCCTGGTGCACACACTGGGATGTGCTGCTCGGTGGGACGGGACTCCAGCTGGAGAAGCGCTCACTCTTGGAGCAGCGTACCATAGAGATGTTGGAACATTATTTGAGCAGATATCCGGCAGATAAAAATGCATTTCTGGGAGCTGACGACTGCTGGCTGCAATGCTGAAGACCTGAAAGTTCCGTGAGAGACTTTGTGTCACCGGGCTCACCTGCATCGGCGATCCACAAGTTGAGCACACCAGTGTTCAATACGCCATAAAATACAGTGACAACCTCTCTTTTTTTCTCTTCGAGCCCCATTGAGCACACATCTGCTCTTCATTTTGTTGTAAAATTCTCTCCCTTTAGGATTGCCTGTGAGTCCTATGCTTGGATGTGCGTGAACGGTTGACAGGAGCAAAGCAAGATTCTTTTTCAACGCTGATTTAATACACAAATATTGGGTAAAATCCCTCCAGAAATGATTCCACTCCACTTACACTGGATTAAAAAAAAATAATAAATCAACCTGTGTACTGCGGAAAAACAAACAAAACAAAAACAGAACTGTGAGCAGGGAAACCAAAATCCCATCAGAGACATCAGTGATCAGAATCAGGACCCGAGTTACTCAGACACCGTAACACAGTCATAATCAATTAATTACAGTCGCTTGGGTGAAAATCCCCGGATGTCCGTATTCTAGGATTGACAAGTGATTCCTGCTGAATATTGCACACCACTGTGCTTTGCTAAACTGTATTGCACACTTTATGCCACAGCTTTACATAGTATTGGGCTGTTAATATATTCAGATGAGTATATTCTGCAGATTGATAAAAAAAAAAAAAAAAAAAAAAATCCATTTTGTCGCCAGCAAACGATTTGCCGAGGAGCCATTGTGCTCACTTATAAAGATGGACCTCCTGTGAAATATGTATTTTAAAAAATGGTTAGTCTCTAACTTAAAACCCAGAATCTTTTTCTCTGAGATGGAAAAAAAGTTCCTAATGTCGGTGCTGCGTTCAGGTGATGGGTAATGATGCGGTCAGCCTACACCTTTGAGTGCAATGTAACTATGATCGGATCCAAGTTGGCGGAACAAAAATCACAGGAGCGTTGTCCTTCTGTTTTCTGACATTACTCGTGAAACTGTTCTCAAGCTGCAGAAATTACATTTCAATATGCATTTGATTTAAGCAACGATCCCATCGCTGTCAAAAATGATCTACATGTTCTTTGTAATCTGTCCATGCAATCGAAAAACTCAACTTGATTCCTCTGACTTGAAAAGCGGAGAGAGAGCGAGGAAAATAAATATTTGATTTGGTCGATTGCTTTCTCTTCAAGTTACAGTGTTAAAATGGAAATTATGTAAGTAAATGACACACATCATGACTGGGAAATGTCAACTTTGTTGATCTGAGTGAACACCTCCACTCGATAAATTCAGCTGAATATGAGGCGTTAAATCAAGAGTTAATTCAAGAGTCACAGACTGGCTTGGTTTAAAAATGGGATTAAAGTATTTTGGAGAGGCTATTTAATGTCATCCTGATTTTTTTATGACACACAATAACTTCTAACATTGCACCACGGGGAGACGGTGTGACAGAGAGGGAAGGAGACAAGGTGAACCAGGAGAGGGAGTGGGAGAGGTTTAGTCCTCCACTCGGCCCGTTCTCCTCTCAGACTCAACCTCTGTTAAAACCCTTGATGTCTGTGAGCCGCATGAAGGATGTTAGTGTGACAGTTTAATAGAGTTAAAAGGTTTCTGCTGTGGAGCTTCAGATCTACACTTTAGGCCGTCATGGTCAAACATCTATCAGAGCCATGCAAGGCAGGGTGAGGAGGAGGAGAAGTCAAACAAGAGTCTGTTTTATTTCTTTTTACCCTTGAAATATAATATGTTTGACAAATGCCTCTAAAAGTGGAGCAGGAATATGAGCACACACACACACACACACACACACACACACACACACACAAACAGAGTCTTGTATTTCTATCCTTGTGGGGACCGTCCATTGACTCCCATTCATGTCTAGCCCCTAACCCTGACCCTTACCCGAACCCTAACCCACACCACAACAAAGCCTAACCCTAAAGAAATGTTTTTGCACTTTTACTTTTTTCAGTAACAACAACATGGTCAAGAAAACACTGTTTCTCCTACTTAGGACCAGAAAAAGGTCCCCACAAGGCACGTCGTTCCACGTTTTGCTATCCTTGTGGGGAAATTTGGCCCCGACAAGGATAGAAATACAAGAACACACACACACACACACACACACACACACACACACACACACACACACACACACACACACACACACACCAGAGTTTAAGCATGGGAAGGAGAGAGAGATTGATGAAATTTCAATTTATTCTGGAAAAACTTACTTTTTTTTTTTATACAGGGTATTAATAACGTTTCTGATTTAAATACATAATTCACTTTTTCCCCCACTAGCATTACACTGCGTACATGTATGTATGTTCACATAATTCACATAATTTATTTGGAGCGTAAAATGTCTTCTTTCTTTCATATACTGGAACATTTCACATCTGTTAGATACAGCTTAAGAGTGTCAAGCATAGGCGGATCTAGGGGGTGGCTACTTGGGCTCAAGCCCCGGATGTTTTGTCAAGAGCCCCGAATCGCTGATCTGAGCTGGTCTGAGTATAATGTGCAGTACTGGAATTCACCAGAGAGTGACAGCATGCGCTGTGGAGAGCAGCCAGCAGTCTGCCGCCTGTCCAGAAGAAGAAGCCTTCATGTCTATGTGCGCGAGTCGCTGCTCCTTGATTCTACTGCTAACCAGAGTCGACTGAAATAATGGATATCCAAAAGCTTTTTCAAAAAGCGGACGTCGCCACCAGCAGCAGCAGCAGAAGCTGCTACACAGATTGATGTTCCCGGTTTGTGAAACTGACTGATTTTGCTGGCTGGCTGTCAGTATTATACGTTAATACCAACAACAACACAACCGCACTGAAAATGAAAGACAGCAAGATCAATGTTGCATTCCAGGATAAGATTAAAAACCCTTTATGAAATATGAATGAAAAGTATTACTAGCAAAATGATTAAAGTATTTATTGTGCAGAAAAGTGCTCCCTGTCTTTGTACTTTGCCATTATATAGGATGTTTTGGATTATTATACTGTATATTACTACTGCAGATGCTAGCTTGTGCTAATTTTAGCTAATATGTACACTTTTGGGTGGTTCAATCAATAGTTAATGATGATGTATTTTTCAGCTAATCCAAGGGAGTTTAAAACGGTTCACTTATTTGAAGAAGCGGGACAATTTTCTAATCTCATCAAGAAACATTTCAAACATTTAAACTCAGTATATCAGTATGCTTCATAGGTTTTATTTCTAAATATTTTTATTTATTTTAGCTCATGTGTGAGTGAAGAGGAAAAGACAGGAGATGACCAACATTTAACATTCAAAAAAAGGCATGACAAGACATGAGAACAGCTCTGAAATATTGTATTTAAAGAGTAACAGAGACAGTAGAGAGGAAGGAGTGAAAGAGTGAGGGGGAAATGAACAGGAAATCATAAAAAATGTGCAGAGAAAGCAAGAGAGAAGAGACAGGGGGATGAAGACAGGATTTGAGGACAGGATTGAAGAACAGAGCAGAAAAGGACAGCAGAGGTGCCAGCCAGGATCACAGGTAGCCTGCAGTAAGGAAATAAGGTATTTTATTTCTTTAGTTTATGATCAGTCTGAATAACATTTGTATTTTAGAATTTTTTTCTTTCAGTGGACATGAGGCATAAAACAATGACTTCAAGGCTGCTGGTGGTAAGACATTTGCGTCATTAAAGGGTCTGATTTTTAACTGTTCTCCGTGCCTTTCTCAGCTTTGAATTGGTGGTAAGTTGATGTTAAAAAAAAAAAAAAAAAAAATATATATATATATATATATAGTAAAGATAGTTTAGTGTGCATGGCACAAAAAATGCCGTAAAAAATAGATCGGCATCTGCACCCTCAGGGCTAAGCCCCTGATCTCTTAGAATCCTAGATCCGCCCCTGGTGTCAAGAAAACCAAATACTAGTAAATTGTCTGAGCATTCAGGGTAATTATTATTTTCTTAAATTCTTACCTCCCAGCTTAAACCCCTCCAGTAAATTATAACGTATTCACTGGAACACACTTTACACTGCCTGTACATCCTTTCAGACTATAGTTTTACAATAGAGTGTAATGAAGGCAATGAAGCCAAGATCTCTGCGCACACATGGTGGCAGTGAGCAGACAGGACTTTTCTTTAGGATTATCTGCTGTCTGCTTTGCATGTGAGATTATTATCTTGAGGAATACAGAGCAGAGAGACCGCAGGTACCTCTTGATGTTCAGAGAAAAGAAAAGGTGTTTCTATTGTAAGATGTCTTCTCATTTGAGACGAAACCCATATTTTGTCCATCATGGTTATGTGTTTCCATAAAAAGGATTTAAGGAACACAGTGAGGGCCACTACCAGGTAATGATAAAGGATGTTTCTTTGCTCATTTACAACCATACCTAAGAAGTGAGTGGTAAACTAATAAGATTTAAAGAGTGGAAATTACTGTGTTAATAGACGATAGATGATAGTTAATCTCAATTATCATGTCTTTCTGATTTCTCTCTCTCTCATTCTCTCTCTCTCTCTCTCTCTCTCTCTCTCACTCTCTCTCTCTCTCTCTCTCCCAAATCCCAATCCCAATTAATGCCTAACTTTACATTATCTTTAAACAAACCATAACAGCTATACGCACGCTAATATACACCAGCACATTAACTGGGTTTATTTTACTTTATACATTAGTTTACAGGAGGCCAAAAACCTTTCACAAGCAATAATCAGCTTGCAGTGTTGAACAGGGTGCCCTTCTCTGGACATGAGCACGAGCACAGCGTTCACTCGTTCACATGTCCAAACAGTGAAACGTAGTTCCCAATGGAGGAAATGTAATCATTACAAAAGATTGATTGGTTTCCCTAATATATGTATCATAAACATGATTTGTACTTGCACTTGTAGCATTGATTACGTGCTGCACACTCCATGCAGTGGTTCACATCTCATTTGTTCCACTGATAATTAACTGTGTCACATTGACAAGCAAATAAACTTTGAATTATAAGAAACTGGAGTGCATGATGGCTTTATTAGCCTGAAATGCAACATGTAATCATGCTTAACACAAATCGTTACTGCCACTGCTCAGTAATGACATGCAGCGATGCATCTATTGTCATGAAAATTAGATTTTTACCTCAATACTTACTGATGATAGGGAGGAGGACTCTTTGCATCGGTGCACTTATACTTACTGACTGAGGGATGACACATAAACATGTACTGTACTCACTTTTTAACTAAAATAATTGAGCATGAACACAGAACACAAAATGGACTGATAGGCATTTGAAACAGCAGCAAATGAGGAATCGCAGCCAGTGTCCTGCCTGCCACTTGGCTACTTTCACTGCACTTGGCTCTACTCTTAATTTTTTCAACCAGAAAAATTATGGATGGGGATCAAATCTTGGCCTTCTGCAAACCACTCAAAAAATAAAAACAAACCCACAAGCAAAAAAAAAAAAAAAAAAAAATCTTCCACTGAACCATCAGTGTTAAGTTGTAATTAAATGTGCAGGTGGCTGTGTTCTCCTGTGATATGATGGAAATTAAACAGCTATTGAGTGATCAAGAATTCAACCTAAATTGAGATCCTATGTTGAAGACAGAGCAGCAGAGATTAATGTGAATCCAGTGTGTCATTAATCTACAGAAAACGTATGGCCTACAGGATACTTGCATTATTACATTGCTGCGGTCATTGTCAGCAGGGTCCCAGGGAACTGAGGCAAACAACAAGAAAAAAAAAAACCTGAAGAAAAAAAGGGTTCAGCACAATGATTTAGACTGATGGCAACCATTGTGGGTTCTTGAGTGAATGGAGCAGTGGAGCAGCAGTTTTGTCTTGGGATTTTCCATCAAACCGTTCAAAGGAGACTGAATCAGAATCTACAGTTGAAGAGACACTGACTTGGGGTCATGGATGTTACAGTATGTACAGTATGTCCTGCTCGAGTCTCATGTTGTTTCAAAATTATTCTTTCTTTGTTGATTTTGCTCATTTGAGATTCATGCAAAAACAAAATACTTTTAAAATCGGCCCCTAATAAAAAAGGCCTGTCTCTAAAAATCGTCTAAAAGTTGTTTAGTGGTTGGAAATGAACGTGGTGTCTGAGTATTCCTGACTTAGAAACAGTCTCCAATGCTATCTCAAAAGGAGCAAGTGCCATTGTAGATACATGAATAATGCATGGCGGCATTTGCTCTGCATTACCAAGCCAGAAATCATTTACATTTCATCCGTGTGACCAATGGCTGTCCCAAGCTCCTCTTCAAGGCGGAACAAGACTCTGCTTGTCTTCGGCAATCAGCGAAGTCGTCCGCTCTGACTCCGTCTCCGACTGTATTTTTTTCACCGCGTTGGGTTGGATGGGATTCCATCCAACCTTTACATCCTTGCAGTCAGCAAATCACAACAAACACTTTGTTGTTTCGCTTTGAGGCCTGGAAATATAAGCAGCGAGTTTGTTGGATAAACCAAGAAAACAAGGTGGATGTGAATTAACCTGACAAACATGGGCTACCTCGAGAGAAACAGAAAGGTAGAGAGGGACACAAACAACTTCAGATTGAATTAGCATCACAAATCCTTTCCAAAGGTGGTTGTTGTGTCAGGATGTACTGCTTTTTTTTTTCTAATTCAGCTTTATTTATAAAGTGTTAATTGCAACATAGTCATTTCTAGACACTTTTACAGAGAAAACCCAACAGATCTACATGACCAAGCATAAGTAACTGTAGAAAGGAACAACTCCCTTTTAAAAGGAAGAAACATTTGCAGAACCAGGCTCAGAGGTGGTAGCTTTTTACAATTCCAGTTGGGTTTAGGGGACAGAAAAAGAAAGAAATAGACAGGTACATTTCCTGTATAAACAGAGAGTACATGGACTACAATGGTCAATGACACGTAGCTATGAAACACTGCATGAAAGAAAGGAGAAAGGTGAAGCAAAACTGAGCCGGGGGTTAAGTAAACCGCTTGCATCCACTGGGTCTGAGGTACCTCAATTAATCAATGGATCAGCTGTTTTGATTGAGGCCCAGTTAGAAACTGTTTGCACCTAATGAGTCTTGGTTGTCTCATTAGATCAAGGGATCAGCCGCGATTGATGCACTGTTTGCGATCCCTGTGGCCTGTAACTTGTTAGAACACCTGGATCAAGGCTGGGTTTGTTGAGGAGAGGTTTAATAACAGCGACCTTAAAGGCCTGTGGAACATAGCCTGTTACTAAAGATAGGCTGATCTGATCTAATATTGATGTACTGATCAGGTCTCTTAACAGTGTAGTTGGGAATGGATCCAATGTAAAAGTTGTAGGTTTAGATCAGAGTCCTGCACGGGTCCAATTTTCAAGACCTGCCCCGGCCTGACCAGGGGACGTACAAACCCGCAACCGAACCACAAACCCGCGCATCAGCCCGATTAGTACCGTGACCCGATCCGACCCATTGAAACACGACCCGCAGCCCGACCCATAACCCTTATTTAAAGTAATCATTTAGGGTCACATTGTGTGAATACTGAACAGCATATCGCCACAATTCAGGTGCCACTGAGTAAACAACGCACCTGAATGAAGCAGCTCTTCCAATAACAGTCTGACTTCAGTCATGAATTAACAACCCTGCGTGTTCTTCTCCCATATGACTGTAAAAACACTTGTTTGTTACGTTTAATGCTTTTAAACTTTTAATCTCTTAAAGGGAACTTTACGTGTGTAATAGTAGACTTACTTTCTGCCCAGACTTGAGTGGTGTTCAGCAGTTACGAGCCGTGACATATTTTAGAATCCATCGAGGAGAAAAGTAATCCATCAGGGAAACACTGTGTATATGTTTGAACACTTCAGGAACATTACAAAGTGACAGTATTTCTCAAATATCTAAATAGCTATTAACTGTTTTGGAAGTGGCGCTTGTTAGACGGCGGCAGACCGTTTGATGCTCTCATCCAATCACAAATTGTGTTATTAGATGGTGAAACGTGTTTAAACAGCTGAGCCAATGACTGTCACAAAATAGCGGAAGCGATCCTCAGAGAGTAAATAATGACCAAGATAGTTTTCTGTATTTTGCTCAACTAACTGAAAAGCCCAGAGATGGATGCAGAAGAGACGCGGTGCAGCTGCAGACAGTCGCAGCACATGGATCACGTCACAGCTTTACAAACAGCTTCCAACTTACATTTTTATTTTATTTATTATTATTTTATATTGATTCTCATGAGTCAATCTACAACCAGCGACCCGACCCGCAAGCTATTTTTCCCACCGAGATCCTAACCCGAGAAAAAAAAAAAGTTTTAAAAACCACCTGCAAATCAGCTGTTTTTGCGGGTAACCGTCGGGTACCTGACCCAGTGCCGGACTCTGGTTTAGATGAGACTACAGCCGGGGATAACTCAGAGTTCAATAGGATGGATGCTATAATAGTTAATAATAATAATAACAATAATGTTAGTTGTGAGTCAGGTTCTACTGATGGATTTGAGGATGTGGTTGGTTGGTCTGTGACCACTTTGGGGAGTGTGCTTACGATTTTATCTCTAATAGTTCTATTTTTGTCGTTAAAGAAGTTTACAAAGTCATTGCTGCTTAAAGGTATAGTGGACGATGCTCTTAGCCTATGAATTCTGGGATGCAAATCTCAACTACTGGTCCTCCAACATGTCAATCACGCTGGAGAAATGCTTGCGTAACGCCGTCAAGCGTGCTCGTTCCCGTGATCTGCGCATGCGCATTCAGAGTGTTTATGTAGCCTGTGAGCTTCGGTTTCAGCCAGTACTTACCGATGGCGAGTCTGACATAATAAAACTGTAACTGTTTAGCAAAATAAGCTTTATGAGCGAGGTCGATTGCAGAAACTGTAAACAGAGCCGTGCACGCCCGGGGAAGATGAGCTCGCGCTCGCACGCTTCCGACATCGATAGGCGTTTCCTCGGGAGGAGCAGTAGAGCTGGTAGGATGGTCTGGCGCATGCGCGTTTTTCAAAAAGCAAGTAACAGACATTTGGCTTCGACTTTTGAGAAAATTGTCCACTATACCTTTAAGGTTAAAGGGATCTGAGGTTCGATTCAGCTATGACCTTTTGTCAGCCTGGATATAGTGCTAAAGAGAAGCTTGGGCTTGTTCTGGTTTTCTTCTATTAAGGATGAATAGTAGGCAGTTTGAGTTTTTTCCTTTCCACCACAAGCTTCTTTCAGTTGAAATATGCCTCAAGAGGAACTTAAAGCCGAAATGTGTTTGCATATAGTACCAATCGGTCCTATTCACACTTCAGTTGTAGTGTTTTTTTAACTGAGCCACAGTCACTTCCAGTGTTCGTCCTGCTGCTGCTCTGACTTCACAGTTTAAGCTTTCACTAATGACTTGAATTTAGTTCAGCCCATTCAGTGTTTTTTTACTCTGTGACCTTGAGTTTCAAAGCTGCACATTACCTTTCAAATAGGATGAAAGGATCTCTCAAAAGCCTTTCTCTATATTTCTTCACCCTCCTTCTCCCCTGCAGTATACAGTATATATAAAAATTGCATTCTTCGTGTATCCTCTTTTCTTTCTTCCATCTTACTTTGTACTCCAACTAGGGGTGTAACGATACACAAAAATCTCAGTTCGATGCATGCCTCGGTTCTGAGGTCACGGTTTGGTTCGGTTTCGATGCAGTACGGGAACAAAATGCAAAACCTAAATTTTCTTGTTGTTGTCCATGCTTCCCATGTCCGCATGTCTGTGTCCGCTTTGCGGCACATCACCGATGCAAACGCTCTTCTCTCCTGCTACATTTGGGCTCAGCTGTGTGCGTTTCATGCAGGCGCGCTTATCCAAGCATCCTAGAGAAGCTTTTCCGGCTCTCTAGACTGTTTATCTGCTCCTTTATTTCAGATTATTTATAGGAAATGAGGCACATACACTGTCAGTACATTATCATTTAATATCAGTTATTTTTCTGTTTCTGAATCTCGGGGCGGCGCCCGAGCGATTAGATGCTTTCACTTCTGTTGACAGACCTTCTCCTCCCTCCTGACAAAGTCTGCTCTCTCCGTCCACCAGCTTTTCTCTGAGTTTCTTCAGACAGAGTTGCAGCCTATTCGCTTCACAGACTCACTTTTTAAAGTTAGCGTCCGTCATGGTTTGTTTGCTGTGGCGCTCTGGCGCATGCGTGTGCTAAGTGCGCATACGCGCAACGCGGTCACAAAGTCTGTCCTGCGCACGGATGTCCGTGGACAGAAATTCATGACAATTATTACGTCCCAGGGACCAATGCGCCACGCAGACATGTGAACCATGGACGAGGCTGCTAGCAGTAGCAATCATGGCTACAGGTGTAGCTGCACATGCTCGCAGCAGAACGTAAGCACATGCAACATCCGGCCCGTGAGCCGGGGAAAAAAAAAAAAACAAAAAAACTTTGGCCCGTGAACTCACCCGTGCACAGTCCTGTACCGAACCGAACGGCCCGTACCGAAACGGTTCAATGCAAATACATGTATTGTTACACCCCTAATTCCAACCATTCAAATCTTTGGCCTCACAGTCCATGTGGCATGTTGCAGATAGAGTGGGCAGAGGTGGATGTTCTCGGGTCAGAAATCTCTAGAGACTTACAGCGAGGGTCTCAGTAGAAGTGAAGGGGCAAGAAAAGTGGATATCTAGTGAAGTGAAATCTACCTGTACATGTAAATCCTTAGTGAATCTGAGCACTCAACAGGGACGGCTGGTATAAATGGGCTAGCAGGGCTAGCTACAAAAAGACAGCTAACACAAAAAAGATGAGAAAATTATTTTTTAAATAACTTACAACAGATTGTTTTAAGTTTAGATGAAACCAAAGGTAGCAACAGCACCAATCAGTCAAAAGAAAAACAGAATATCTCTAAATGGGCTGATTTTTTATAGCCCCAGCAGATTCATTCATTTCGTTTTTTTTGTAAGTGATTGACAGGTGTCATGTCCCGCCCCCCGTGGTTCACTGAGCACAGGCCACTGACTTTTGACCAACAGCAGCAAGCGGGGCTGCTATTGGTGCCAGAGTTGGGAAGGAGGGAGAAAAAGTTCATTTATGGCGGGCGTTAGCATGAACCAGGTGGAGTATTTGCTTTGATTGAATGTACTTCATGCTGTCTATCAAGAGGGACTTCATCCAAAAGTTACCCGACTGCAACGACATGGTGATTAACCTGTTTGCATCCCAGAAAAGTGTCAATGTGAGCTTCTTTTCAAATAAGGTAGGCCCATGTCGACCTGTTAAAGGACTGTGACGCCTTGTTTTTGCTGAGTGAAGGCGTGTTTGGCTACATGTCACCAAACAGTTGTAATAAGACCGCTGCTGCAGGCTATCTGTGGGCAGTCGTTGAAGTTGGATTAGAACACGTTTGCAGTGCCTAAATGTATATGTGTGTGCGTGAGAGAGAGAGAGAGAGAGAGAGAGAGAGAGAGAGAGAGAGAGAGAGAGAGAGAGACCACACTAAAAAAGTACAGTGTACCTTTAATTGATGTAACTGTGTGTATCATAGGTGATGTTGCTTTTGCAGCTCTGTTAAAGGTGGAATACAACATTTTCTTGAAAAGACGAAGCCCCACGTCTGTTACTCACTTTTTGAACAACGCGCATGCGCCAGACCATCCGCCCGGCTCTCCTGCTTCTCCCAGGAAACGCGAAAGTGTACGAGCGCGATCTCCTCTTCTCCGGCGTGCACGGCTCTGTACAGTTTCTGCGATCCGCCTCGCTCATAAATAAAGCTTTTTTTTTCCCGAAACAGCTACAATTTCATTATGTCAGACTTGCCATCGGTAAGTACTAGCTCAGAAGCTCACCGGCTACATAAACACTCTGAATGCGCATGCGCAAAAGGGAGAAGCTGATTGGGCGCAAGCACGGAGAACCGCCTTACGAAAGCAGCTCGTCAGAGTGATTGACAAACAGACCCACCAATTATTTAGGTGATCCACCCGGAAATCAAAATGTTGTATTACACCTTTAACTATGTAATCGCTATTATGCAAGCATTTGTTAGCCCACCCAACAAATTTCACCACCAGCCGCCACTCGTGCTCAATATTTAAATGAGTGAATAACTATTGCATATTAAGCTATTCCCTCGTTGGATGCTGCTATGAGCACACAAACCTATAAGTGGCACTGTAACTATTTTAGTTTGAGCGATCCATGACAAAAGAATGTAGCTCATGCAAACATTTTATTGTGATTGTTCCTTTTCAGACCTATAACATTAATCATGCTGTTGTTAGATCTTCATGATGCAGCCCAGCTTCTATTCAGTCAATATCAAGAGGATAGAGAGAAAGTTATCTGAAGCAATTCCCTGAAGAATGTGACGATCTGGTATGAAACAAGCAATCAATGCCAATTGAGGCCTGGTATAGTAGGGTCAGTGATTACTGGGAGAATCCATACTCGGTACATGGATTTCTCTATTAGCCTGCAATTTTATCAGTCGGCACACACACACACTGCCCGAACAAATAACCACACAAGAGTCAATAACATAAAATCAAGCGGTATCTTTTCTAGCTTTACCTACAGTGTAATAAATCTGCTGTCAGGATTTCTAGTGGTAAAGCGCCACATTTGTATGCACAGATACAATAACTAGCTTACTCCAGTGAGACCAGCCAACCTCCTTTTTCACTTTGAACTGTAACAAATATGGTTACATCACATATGGGGCTTATTTTAACCTGCTGAAAGAAGTCTATTTCAAGGGGACGCGTGGAAGCACAGTTATTCATATTTTGTATTTTAATAATGTTCCTTATTTGTCTGTTGCTGTGACTGGCTGGGTGGATGCACTGCAGATTTGTATTCTCACTGTGGCTTCAACTGTTCAAGGATATGATCATAATGCAGATATCTCTTAGTAATGTTGATTCTATATTGAGCACGATACAGTCGCTGCGGCGAAATGGACAGCGTCATCATTACCTTTCACTCTACTCTTTCTGTTAGCCTGGATTGAGATCTGGTGATAATGGCGATCATTTCAGTCTATTGAAAGGTGAATGAGATAACTCATTCTGAAGTGATTTTTTTAAGCTGCGTTGTCCTGCTGAACACATTATTGAAAGTGTACACTGGTTTTAAAAAGAGGATACATCTGACAGTGATTTTCATGCAGACTGTGGCGTTTTAATGGTGAGTTGATATGAAAAAGGCAAAAGAGTGCCAAAAAAATCCCCCCATCATTATATCACCACTACCAGCCTGAAGATTGATACTAGGCATGGCAGATTCATGCTTTCATGTTGTTTTTACTCTCCCTACAATCCAGTGATCAAGACTTTTCAGCGATTTTTCAATCTCCAGTTGTTTGGTTGATGAGAGCCCCTCAGTTGCTTGTTATTTTGTTTTGTTTTTTTTTTTACCAACAAACATCGGGAGCATGATGTATGGTATTACGGTGTAGTTATTCTGCGTTATAATTGACTAAGTGGTCAAGTTCATCCTCTGCATTACATGGTTGCAAAGAAAAGAAAAGTAGGTAAGAAGAGTGGGTTTAGAATTTTGCCAGCTCTACTCAGTTTTGTGTGCTTCTTGTTGATTATTAGGAGTTGATATTTTGACGGGACTCTTAAGCAGATTGTGTGTGAAAATCTGTGGACATCAATCTGTCCAAGCCAACAGATGAGCGATGAAATGAAGAGTGGATGTACAGGATGCAGTATGTATTTTGACTGTGGGGGTTAGTTCTTTCATTACTCGGTAGGGATCCCATTTGTCTGATAGCATAAGCTTGCTTATAGCATTGCCAACTGTCAAATTATTCCCAGGAGTCAGGCTGCGGGCGAACTGACAGCAGAAGATACTTTTCTTGACAGAGAAGTTGGGGTGAAGTAAATTATGCGTAAATTATAAGAAATTTGCACCACTATTCTACTTTCAGTTATAATTGTCACTCTCAACTTTTTCAATTATTCAACCTACTTTTGTTAAGAGTGTTTCAAAACCAAATAGCTATACCAAGTGGGTGTTTTTTTCTCTCCCTCCTGAAACAAAACAGGGATATCAAATCTGCAGAACAAGAACACAAGTTCATGCTCACTGAGCCGTAATTTAGGATCAGAAGACACCAAAGTGTGTTTGCCTCCATCCTTCTCCTCCTCCCTCTCCTCGCCGGTGACCTTATTAACCCAATTACACTCCACTACCTTCAACACAGGCCTAGAAAATTGCATTTAGATGCTGCGCTGACCTCCATACCAAAAGGGATGATCCCCTCACTGTCATGGATGGCTAAAACCAAGCGCTGTTCAATGGAAGTAGATGGAAATGGAAGTTCAGTTAATAATAATGCATTGGTTTTATATAGCGCTTTTCAGGACACTCAAAGACACTTTACATTGCATTATTCATTCACACCATACTGGGTGGTGGTAAGCTACTACTGTAGCCACAGCTGCCCTGGGGCAGACTGACGGAAGCGAGGCTGCCAATCTGCGCCATCGGCCCCTCCAACCACCACCAACCATTCACTCTCACAACTTTCATACTAGGCAACGTGGATGAAGCGTCTTTACCAAGGACACAACGATAGTTTTACGCCTGCAGGAGCAAGGATCGAACCGCCAACCTTCCGGTTATAAGACGACCTGCTCTACCAACTGAGCTAATGTCATCACAGTCAGGTGCTGTGTCACAATGACTCATATTAGTGAGTTGTTCAACTTTATTATGAAATTACAGGTGAATCCAATGTTACCAAATAGAGCGCCTCCTACCAACTAATGAAAAACTAACCTGACTGACTGAGTCTAATAAAGGATCACAGTTCACGGTCAGTTTGACTTCACCTATTGTAACATAAACCCCAGAGATCCCTGACTGAATATTTTGCTCTCTGGTCAGCACAAACTAGGCACGTTTACATGCTCCCGTATAATCTGCTTATATGGTGGAGCGGATTGTAAATGCGTCATGTAAACGCCCGAGTGGATCCGCTTCACTTGGAGCGGATAGTATTTCGGAGCCGATTGTATGAGGTGGTGTACACCGATCGACAATCCGCTCCCTGTCTCATATAAACACCGCCTGACAGCAGAGCGGATTAAACTGGGGATTATTTGTTCTGCGCATGTGCGCCCCCGTACGTAGTGACCTGATGACGTGCGCAGTAAATGAGAAGCAGGACAGTCAAAAACCAGCAGAAGAACTCGACGGTGTTTGAGAAACTTTTTTAATGAAAACCCCGAGAGAACAAACACTGGAGAGGCGAGATGGGAAGCAAATCGTGCAACAGCGAGTTGTTCAAAGAGCTCCGTAGCGGACTACTAGCGACCGCCCAGCCGGTGTTATGGATTAACTGGTTCCCATATTAACGAGTGACGGCGGAATTCTGTTTAAACACATGCTGGTGACAGCAGATGTTAAAGTAAGGCTCACAAAAGACTCTAAACTTATAAATTTACTGTAACTGTAGATAAATGACGTTCACTAGAATGACTAAAAAGTTTCAGTCGGTATTTCAAAGTCTGTTGGTCACAAGTTAACACGGACACCAGTTAATTCGAAACATCAGCAGAGCAGAATGAAGCCCTGGTGCACACAGCAGGATGTGCCGCTCGGCGGGACGGTGCTCTGGCCAGGGAAGCACTCCCTCATTGAGCAGCGTATCATGGAGATGTTGGAACACTTTTTTGAGCAGATATCAGCAGATAAACACTCTGCTCGGTGGTGAGGACTGCTGGCTGCAATGCTAAAGACCTGAAAGTTCCGCGAGAGACTTTGTGCACATCTCACAGGATGCTGCATAATCCGCTTCACCCAGGGCCCTTGTAAACAAGGACTGATCGTGGATAACTTTGTATGCCGTCCATGTATACACATGCGTTAAACACAATTGTTTTCAGTCGGTTGTAAACTGGGCCACTGTTACTCTGTTCCCAAAGTATTGTTCTCTGTGCATGTTTTTGTGCTTTCATTACCAAAACAAACCAAAAACAAACACATCCACTAATTATCTAACATGAAAACTACATTGTTTGCGGCTGTTTCTGCCATTTCTTTCCCATCGGACATTCATTTTAAAATATTCCCGTATAAATGTGAAAATTGAAACAAAAATACAAAAAAAGATGCCTTTTCACTTGAACTGTCATGTACATACTGCCAAGAATATATGAGCTCCATACTCTACTGAAACAAACTTTAAAAACTCACGAATCAGTGGATGCACAGCTCACCTAAAGGCAGACACTAATTTACTTGCAAAGACATTTCAGTCCATAACACCACTGTGTTGGGATGTGCCTCTGGGGAAACTGGATTTTCAGTGCATGTCCTTATCTCAGAGAATACAACATCTTATACATTGTATGGTTGATGATTTGACTCAGATACTGTTGCTGTCCATTTTTTGATGACTTAAAGGTGCATTAAGGAGTTTTACAACCTTAAAAATACTTATTTTCCACCCTAAATATGTTACACATTTTTGATGATGTGTACAATGTTCCCTGACATATTCATTACAAGTACCTCTAACAGCGCTAAATTGTCACTTGAAAGTTGCAGTGCCGGTCCGGCACCAGCATTTTTTTGGGGAGAATTTGAAAGGAATGATGTAATGCGCGCTCCGGCTGGTTAGGTTTTGTTATGTCTGCCATTACTCCGCCAGATGCTTAGTGAGCAACAACTGAGCAGGAGCTTCCAGAAAGTAAGAAAAGACTGGCTTCTAGCACTGCCACAGCTCCAGCACAGACTCCACCAGGTAAAAGAAACTTAAATCTTACTTGAGCGCTTCTAAACGAGCGAAGACGGAGTCCCCCTCTTCCGTGCACGCGAGCCGCAGGGACGTGTTTTTCACTAAGCTGCATTATGCCCAAGGCCTGCAGGGGGCGCTGTTTCGCATAAAACGTGCAAACTCCTTAAGGCACCTTTAACTTATGTTCCAGTCCAATGTTTTGCTCTATATGTGAAGAAACAACTTTCAGATCAGAATTCAGGGAGCATATTGAAAATGATTCCTCCTGCATACCACATTCACTTTCAACACCGTTTATAATTTAATTACAGTATTATTAACTGAGGTGGTAAAATACATAAGTAAATATGGCGTTGACAATTTGAAGAACTTGGGCTTCACTCTCTTCACTCACGGTTCAACCCTCAATGCTGTATATTATAAATGTTGTTTTGCCTCTCCATCTGCAAGTGTATTTATGTTGTCCCAGTGAGCCCAAAGGTTTTACCTAATAATAATAATAATAATAATAGATTTTATTTGTAATGCACTTTACATTTAAAATCAAATCTCAAAGTGCTACATGAGACACAGTATTTAAAAACAAGCGCAGGGTAAAAACATTGCAATACAGCACACTTTAAGCAACATTATTGTTGGTATGCCTTTCTGAAGAGGAAGGTCTTCAGTCCTTTTTTGAAAGTGCCCACCGTCTGTGGGGCCCTAAGGTGGTCTGGGAGCGCGTTCCACAGACGGGGAGCTGCGACTTCAAAGGCCCGGTCCCCCATGGTTTTGAGCCGTGTCCTGGGCTGAACCAGACGATGCAGTTGGCCTGACCGGGTCCGGGCAGAGGTGTGTGGTGTGAGCAGTTCAGTGAGGTAGGTGGGGGCCGCACCGTGCAGACAGTGATGGGTGTGTAGGAGGATCTTGTACTCTATACGGGCCTGAATGGGAAGCCAGTGGAGAGTGTGAAGGATGGGAGTGATGTGTTCATATTTCCGCACCCTCATCAGGACTCTGGCAGCGCTGTTCTGTACATACTGGAGCTTTTGGAGGCTCCTGCCAGAGATCCCAATGAGGAGTGCATTACAGTAGTCCAGCCTGGAGGAAACAAACTACTCTATATTTCCTTAACAAGGCTGGCTGCTAATTTATCATTGATTTTTTTTTTTTTTTTTTTTTTTTGGAAGAGTCTTGTTAAAAGCAGATTAATTAGTAGGGAAATAAATGACAAAGTCTCCCTTTACGAAAGCAGAAATCAATTTGTCTCTATAACCAATAGTAAGACGTTTATGAACACAGACTGCGCAGAGAAAGTAAGATAAATGGGTAAATGCTCCATTAAGACTGCATTTATGTATATTTTGTTCCTCAGCCGCCATGGACTATTTACAAGTGCAAGTCAGGGATTTAGGATGGAGATGCTGATTAAAATGCACTTTAGGCATCACAGACTAAACTGTCGATGTAAGTTAAGGACAGCCTTAACCCCTCCATATATGCATCTGCTTGATTTCTCACCCACTTCAACAACTGGTAAAAGGAAAGGCCAAGGTTCTCAGTGTTGCCCGATTTACATCGCCAAAACCTCAGTGATAGTTTAACTCTGAGTGTCCAAATGGAACCAAACGAGCCATCAGGGGCTGAAACAATGAAACTGGATTAACATCCCCTGGATAGCTCTCCAGTTTCTGGGTTGACTTACCCAGACATGCGCCGTGCTTGATAAGCAGGACTGCAAAGCAGGCGATCAACTTGGTAATTCAACCCAGGGTTTTCCAATGGTGATCACTGCAGCTGCACATAATATGGGTAGTTTGCACGTCGGACCGGTCACAAACATGGAGAAATCTCAAAGCACAATGTATTCTGCACAAATGACAAATTCTTCATCCAGGCTAAAAGCAACACTGTTGCTACAGCAAAATGAAGGAAGAAATACTGGCAGAAAATTGCTGATTCTGTATGTATGTTAATCTTTGGGATTATACTGTACAATATTAATTCATCGGAAATTCTAAACCGACAGCGCTCTGATTACTCAATTTAACTTCATTACGGCATTAATGTTACATTTCCTTCTTTCAAATTTTTGATGGAGCTATTTTCAGGCTCAGCTCTCTGGTGTGAGCGTGTTTTGTGTTGGAATATTCATTCGTCACTGTGACGGCACCAGTAGTTATGTGTACCGTGAATTTATGTATTTGCAGTTATGCAATTATGCCATGTGTGATCATTATTACCTCCGCCAAGGAGGTTATGTCATCACGTCGGTTTGTTGGTTGGTTGGTTGGTTTGTTAGCAACATTACGGAAAAATTTATGGACGCATTGCAATGAAACTTTGTGGAAAGGTGGGTCTTGGGCTAACTTAGAATCCATTAAATTTTGGCGATGATCCGGATCACTGTCTGGATCCAGGAATTTTTTAAAAGGATTCTTTATCGTTGAGAGTTAGGGCAGTCTTTCACATAGTTGGGCAGGTCCGCTGAAACACCACAGCACACCCGCCTGTAAACAGAGAAGGGAGGGGGGACAACAGAGCAGCAATCCTGCTGCTATGTAGTTGCCGGGGTAGCGGGTATGACAGAGTTAAATTGATGCTATGTTGTCAACTGAACATTATAAATTGAGATCCAAAATAGAAAACATACATTTTATTTTCCCCTATTTACACTATACACTCTAAAGAATTTATATTTTTCTGTCATGAGGAACTGATCTTATGAGGGTTTCTACAGAAAAAAAAAAGCAAAGTCTTGTCCCATGACGTTACATTGATGACACTTTAACCTCAAGAACTTAATTTTAATTGTACACTTGTGTTTAGCGACTCTGTAAGGACATTTTGCCATATTTGCTTTATTGTCATCTCATGAAGGTGAATGCTGAGCTTTCTTGAGTTATTTCCCCTGGCTGTGTGGATTGCGCATCCATTTTTTGCTGTTCACAACTAGATCTCCCTTTCTGCTCTCTTTTCATGCTGATAACACAATACGCCCTTTTATACCTTTCTGAGTAAAGTAGACAGAAAATTGACTTAAAACATATGCAATGGCAACAAAATGAATGATTTTCGATTTTCAAGCCTTCGGTGGATGATGGTCTGTTGGCCTGAGGCACCATCAGGGTCAAAGAGGGAGCCTATTAAGAGTTTAGAGTGAGAAAGATATTGATCAATTTGGTGCTCCATCGAACTTGAATTGCTCCTTAAAGTGGCAGCAGACTTGAACCCATTTGATTTATAAATAAGCCAATGGTGGCTCTACACAGCTTGTAAGGGTTTGACCTGCATGTGGCACCTGTCCAGTCTGGCAAGCTGCCTGTGAGAGTGGCTCGACCGTGACAGCAGCTGAGAGAGGAAGAGAGAGGGTGGGAAAGGATATCTGGTATTCAGGGGGAGAACAGCACCGCTCTTTGTCTCGTGATATCGCAAAAGGTCTCTTCTGATCCAGCTTTTTGTCAGCCAGAGCTCATCCTAACTCAACTCTTGCAGTTTTGCCAGCGATAAATGCTTCAAGTCTTCTTAGGTAATAATGGAAAATGGAAAATAAATCATCAAGGCGTGCCATTCATATTTGCTTCAATACATAACCGAACACGCATGATTGTGCCTAGTTATGTACATAATCAGCATAATATGGATACGCTCCATTCAGTGTACCATCGATTGTGCCTTGTCTAAAAGTGCTCTACAAATTAAGATTGACTGATTGAATTACTTGGGTAGAATGTGAACTTTGTTCTCTGAACCATTTTCAGCACAAATGACTTTACTTTTAAGAAGATATGGCAACATTTCAGTTAAAAACACATTTTTACATTTTCATTTTTAAAAAGTGACACATTTGCACAATGTTTTTACAGTTATATCAATTTAAAGAGAAATGGCAGAAACACCAAGAACAGTGCCATTTTTGTTTTGGGCCACTAGTGGGTGCTGTTGTTTTTTGTTGTCATGAAGCCACATACGTGCACGCAGAGAATAATAAGCTATGAACATTAATAATGGTGAGTGTGTGGACTTTCAGGTGGAGAGAAGATCGAGTTGGACTGCTGTTACGGGTGATGCTCACCTATAACATTACCTGAAGTTCCAGAAGAATATGGACAGGAGTCATGGTTCTGAGGGACTGTGTTTTTTTTTTTTTTTTTAATAATGTCCATCTGCTTGTGCAGAAGAATAATTCACATTGGCTGTAGTGCAGAAGTACATTAGTACAAGCAGGATTACGATTGCAACAACACATCATCTGTAGGGTAAATGTAACCTCTCACGACAGTCTAATCCCAGCACACGTTCCGTATTAGTTCCCTATTATTCCCTATCTGCTGTCTACATGGAGATAAGCGTTGAGCATTTTCAAAAAGTTTCACGCTGGTAACCTCTTTTGAAAAGCTTTGTTTTCAGAGGCTCTGAGCACCATTGTCGTGTAAACAGACACACAAAACCCAACATCCGTTCTATGTTTACAGTGTAAAACATGTAAAAGATGCCTTAGATTGCAAAGTGATGTTAATTATTCCAATTTATAATGTGGCTTTGACTTTCCTTCAGGTTCCCTGCTTTTACTACTGGCATATCTTTTTTTTAATCTTTTTTTATAGTTGTTACCACTGATACCAGATCACCTGTGTTTATCTTACTTCTTCTGAGCATCACCTAAATTCCCTCCCACCCCCTGGCCGACCTTCCTGTTTGCTGCACTGTCCTCTATCGTGTCAGCCAATCACCTGATCCCTCCAGGTGCATGAACAATGGGTTTTCCTCAGCTTCCTGTCAGCCTGTCAGCTTCCTTTTCTTTATCTCCTCTGTTTTTGTTTCCTTTTCTACTCAGACTCCTCCCTGTGTGTGTATGCTAAAGAGCTTCACTCGTGTATTTCCACTGCTTTTAGAAATGCTTTTGCAAATCTTGTTTCTTATTTGGGTTTGGTTTCACTTTCTTTGAAACTCATGGCAATAAGAGTTTAATTAAACGAGGAACATTTTCTGAATCAACTTTGAGAAAACAGAATTCTTTCAATGTTGCTCATTCAATAAAGATGATTTAATGATCTCTTCAAGGAGATAGAAAGTAAAACTCTCTAATTCTGAAATGGAAAAAAGAATCATCTCAAGTATTAATTGCATATCTTCTTGGCCAGGGTGAGATCCCAGATGTTTCACAGCAGGGTAATGATGTGACGATAATGACTTCAGATTTTTCATGGGTCCTGTCCTTGACAACGCTCAATTTAAGGTTTTGATGCTGCAGGGTGAGTCGGGCAATTTCTGTGATGATCAGGGTCTCTTTTCCAGTCAAGGTTTAATCTATTTAATTAGGAGTAATTTTCCTTCATGTTCCAGGGACACAGGTGTCTTTTCATGTGCTTGTATTGCCTTCTTGTGTTTGCTGTGCTGCCTGCATCCTCTTTAATCAACGGCGCAAAATCATATATGTGCTGCCTGAATTACAACAAGCCCAGACTCTGACACACGGCCCTGTATTTGGTCACAAATATGCTTATATAGTTTTTAATAACTCAGACACAAGTAGTAATAGTTTTTCTTTTTGTTTTTTTTTTTCCCTTCGGCAGAAATATGTTCCCTTTAAAAAATATGGTTCAAATCCCATCCCTATGATAGATAATGTTCTCATAATAATCATAACAATAATGTTCTCATGGTCTCTTGCTCTGAGTGATTGATGTGAACTATGGCACTTATCGTCACTGCCAGGAATTTACCTTTTTATAAAGCTATAAAAATGAAGCATTGGCTTCATGCTGACTGCAACACTTCTTTCAACAAAGCAAACCAACTATAATGATCTGTGGCGTCAACCCATAATTTCTCAGTTAACTTGCTTACCTCTGTTTTAACTTAGTGGCAAACAGAAAAGTGAAATTAAAACTGTCGCATTTAAACTGTTCACACTTGTCAAGGTTGCAAGTGTTGCATTGGTATGGTTCTGTTTTCATAGTCGGAACGGACCCTGTTCCACTTAGTTCGGTGCAGTTTAAAACAAACCCAAGTGTGCAAACAAAAAGAAGTCTTTATGCAGTGATGAATGGGCTTCAGACGCATGTGCAAAAGTGTGCAATACAGGAATTCCATCAGCTGTTTTGAAGCCTGTTTTGAAGTGATTGGATGTTGATTAGTTTTTGTGAAACTTGTTTGAATCTATAGATCACAGCAATTGAAGAGCATAATTTTGTTTGCCCACCTCCATCTGATAATGAGCATGCTGTTGTTGGGCAAAAAGGACTGTGCAGCCAAGAATGGGAAACTACAACACAGTTGTAAACATTGCCTGAAACTATATATATTGAACTCCTTCGAGAGTCTTGGGACTTCATTTGCATTCTGAACATCTGTCCTGTGTTGACTAAACAAATCCGATGTTTATTATATGTTGCTTCATGTTGAAATTCAGAAATTCTTACTCATTTTTTGCCATCCCTGATCCTCACTGTGGGCTTCTTCATTTTTCGTAGAACATCGAGTGACTCTCCACACCACCAATTGATACAAAATGACAAAAAAATCTGCTCTGAGCTCTTCACCACTTGAAATACATCACTCACCCTACATTATCACTCATCCGGCACACAGCCTGTTTCAGTCTCTTCCCTCAGGAGGGCAGCTGAGGAGCAAGCAGAACCACCAGACTCAGAAACAGCTTCTATCCTGACGCTGTTAGACTGCTGAACTCGAGTCGTGCTCTGTAGGCTCCTACTCCGCAGTGGAGACACTGCTACCACTTTAGCACTGGACACTTTGCACACCAGGTCATTACTGTTGCAACACTGTCTGTTATTAGCATCCCTTTTTTTTTTTTTTTTTTTTTTTTACTCTCCCAGAGTTAGTCTTCTTACCCGGGACCCGAGTACCCCCTTTTCGTACCACAAACGTGTTAATGTGAACTGGTATGACAATAGTTTTCTTGAATCTTGAATCTTCAGTTAGTTGACATTTTTGCAGTATCACATCAGAACATGTGATTATTTTATATAAGGTGACCAAGAGTCCTCTTTTACCTGGACATGTCCACTTTTTACGTCCTGTCCGGGGCGTCCGGGCGGGTTTTTTTAAATTCAAGGAAATGTCCGGGGTTCACTGTTTCTCATAGCACGTGAATGTAAATTGACCAGCGCTTTGCACACAATACTATGATAATGCTTTGTTGCGCGACATAATTACCGAGAAGCTGTCTTGTGAGCCAATCTGTGCCACGTGCGCACACACACACACACACACACACACACACACACACACACACACACACAGATGGAGTGGAGTAGAGAAGGCGGGGCTGTTCAAACAGCGGAACACGGAAGAGCACCTTCTCAGATGAACTGCAAAAAATAAATAATTAATATAATTCCAACATACCGAGATGAAAAATAGAATGTAGAAGAAAAGCAGGATGAGGAAAACAATTAAAGATTAAAAGTATATATCCTTTTTGTTTGTAAAGTTAGTATTTTGGTGAGACTCTTATACTCTTCTATCTTATTACAGTTATTAAGAAATATATTGTTGAACCTGGATTTTCTAACAGAAGAACTCATATTTAGAGCATTATTTAATATTTGTAAAGAGTCTAAGAGAGCTATTATTTTGTTATTAGTTTTTACATTTCATTTTATTTTGTTAAAGAAGTTAATTTCACATCATTAAAGCATGTGCATGAACCTCCAAGAAGCCTATCTGAATTTGTGTCTTGACCCCCAACCCCCCACCCCCCGCCGGTCCTCTTTTTTGAATTTCAAAACATGGTCACCCTAACGGAGGCAATAATATCTTCAGCCTGGACGGAGGATAGAGGATTTACGGTTAAACATATCAGTAGAGTGGGAGGCTGCTCCAAGACAGCGGTCAATGCTGCCTCTATCATTTATATATTTATGGTGTCTACTGTTTATAGATCTATGATGTTGCGGTTTGTGCCGTAAAGTGATGTAAAGTGCCGTAAAGTGTCACAATGTCTGTATACAGCGGGTATGTCTGTTGTTGATTGTATATTCCGTCTGATTTTCAAAAGTAATCCCGCTCAGTAATCCGTGTTTTTATCAGAAGTACCTGTAAAGAGATTACATATTTTTTACGTGTACTGTAATGATTACAGTAACAATTTTTTGTATCCTAATTACGTAGCGCCATTACATGTAATCCGTTACTCCCCAACCCTGTGTATGAATTAGACATAATAGTATTTAACAAGTGTAACAAGTCGTTACTCAGTACTCGCTATTTGTCAGTAGCTAAAGGTTAGTACTGCTACTCGTCCTTTAAAGAAGCGGCTTCAGTGCATCTCTATCTCGTACACTTGCACTACAGGCAGCTTAGAATCACCAATCCACAAGTATTGTGGGAGAAAGCTGCAGTATGCGGGAAAACCCAGACAGATGGAAAACAGGCAAAGTCAATAAAGAAAAACTCAGATCCCAGTGTTGAACCAGGGTCTATTACTGTGGTGTAATTTCTGATTTTGTACTGTGATTGTAAAAGCAGATTCAGATACTTGTATTTGTGTTTTAGCTTGTGTGTTTTGGATTATTAGATTTAATTGTCAGGTCACCAGAAATGTGACAAGGCAGTGTTATAATGAGTGAAACAAACCAATGCACTTCTTGTAGAGGGATTTCTCTATGAATACATCCCATTTTTTGCTTGTGTTCATCTTGAAGCGATACTTCAACATTTTGGCAAATTGGCCCGTCTAGCACAATTCCTTAATCATTTGGAACAGCGTACTTACTTTTTTTGTGAGGGCGAGCTGGTGTTTATTCAGAGGTGAGTCGGGGAAGGTTTTCGGGACGGACACAAGGAGGTGAATGGTATTTTTGTTCCCCCTCGTCAAACTCATCAAATACACAATCCAACAACCCCAAAACACTTTGGTGGGCACCTTATAATCCGCACACTCACTACGCTTGACAGTTGAGAGCGGGGAGAGTTGCTGTTGCAAGCACAGCCCATGAGAACAGGCTCGGGGGGGTGCAGCCGCGTTTTGGGTTAAGACAGACAGACAAGAAAAAAAAAAATCTGGCCACCGGCCCGGAATCGACCGGCCATTCAGGAAACCTCCCAAACCTCCCGATGGCCAGCCCACCCCTGGCTGTATGTCACTTTAGATTACTGTTGTGATTACAAGATTACTATTGCAACAACACATCATCATTAGGGTAAAACTAACCTGTCTCACAACGGTCTAAACCCTGCTCACGCTTCCTATTAGTGGGTGAACAACTTTATTGTTATCAAGCAGTCTCCTCGTATTCTTGTACAGAACTATAATTTCCATGCTGAGCCATAGCACTTCTTATAAATGTATTGAACATTCAATTTACAGTCCACCATTAATGAGAAAAAAATGAATACTTGTAAGTATGAAGAGGTTTACACAGTTAATAGGTTTTAAATACAGTACAAAACATTGTCAAGCATACATAACATTTGTAGAAATTTTGATCGAAATCATATGTTGTTCGATTTCTTCTATTTCCATTTAACAAATAATTCATGATATTTTACAGGAATTAAAATATCAAGTCAAGCTGTTTGTACTAAGCACTTCTTTTAGGATCATGGCCTGGATGCTCCCTGTAGGTCCCTGTTGCTCACCAGATGCCTCCGGGCACCATGCTGGCTTGCCGTGCTTTTAACAAGCAGTTTCGCTAACTTTTATCGACCTTGTGGCACCTCTGCCAGCACTGTGTGCCTGCAGATTTTTGGAAATCCCTGCGTGTGATATCCAACAATTGCTAACCCATTTTATTATTGCCTTGTCAGCTGGTAGTCGTTGGCATTTTGGAGGCAGCATTTACGATTTCACCCTTCATGTACATGCCCCCAGGTCTGAGAGCAAAGGGCAGACTCCTGAAACGCCAATTTTTATTACCTCATTTCCTATACTATTTACAATTATTTACTTTTCATCATTAAATTTATGCTGAGTGGTTAATATCCCATTTTTTCCGTGGTGAGACAAGCTCAGAACACAGATTTATCACTGCTTTACACAGGCTCTAAAGGAGGGGTGTTATGCAAAATCCACTTTTTTGAGCTTTGTGTAATGCTATAGTGTCTTTACCCTACTAAAAAGATGCATGGAGTTGTTTCCTGAACCATTTACACATATTTGAGCAATCCCTGAATCTCCCCCTGGCAGCCATGTTGAGCGCTGAAACGCTTGGTGCTGCACAGCTCCGCCCATAATGCACAGCTCCGCCCCATTTCTGACGTAGTCTACACAGCTCCTCCTGCACAGCTCACGCTCCCCCGCCCCTCTCCACTCTTCGAGGATGCGCATGGAGATGGACGCTCTGAGGGGGCTGTGTTGCTAAAGTGAGGGGATTAAAAAAGAGACAGGGACTCATTTCCAGTCGTTTGAGGCAGCCATGATGCAGAGGCAAATTTGATTTAAGTTGTCTTTGACACATGCAGCTTTCACTATTGAACTTTGGGCAAAGCTGTTGCTTGAGTGCAGAGCTGGCCCAAGCTTGTTCGGCGCGGGGGCCGGAGTGGTGGTCACACGGTACTCAGAGCGTCGGGGCGCCCATGTTTAAGGTCACACCGCCTAGTTCGCCTATGATTAGAGCCGACCCTGCTTGGGTGTGCTGTAGATTGATAATAAAGGGCTAAAAAACACATAATACACTTAACACATTTAAGTGTGAAGAAATTACACGGTTTCCAATGCCTTCATGGCTGCAGGAGGGAACCTCCACCCATGCATCCAACCACACTGCATGTATCCAGGAGTTATTCCATTCCAGGAGGTTGTTACCATTTGCCTTCTCCTGATTTTAACTGTATATGTGAAGTTTGGATATCATTGTGAACACAACGTGAAATTCCATCCTCCACAGGTTCCAAACAGCGTCACAACACATTTTCTCAGTATGTTTCTCAAATTTATTTTGTGTCAAAGTGATTTCATGACAGTAGTTGTGGTTCTCACAAACAACTCAGGGGGAATTATCAAGTTAAATAAAGCTGTACATGGAAATAACAAACAAAATCACACCATTCTTATGAGTCTAACTCACAGTACCTACCCAAACAAAAGGAGTAAAGTAAAACACAAAGTCTTTCTCCTTCATGATCTGTTGAAGGTGCGCGTATCAACGGAGAGGCTGTACAGAAGTGGATAACGGCAACACACAGCCTCTGTGTATCATTTGCAAAATGATTTGGCAGAACCACATTCAGTATGCCACTGGTAAAACTTCGATTAAAATACATAACATATCAGTTATATGTTTCTGGTTTTTTTAACAGATGTGTTGCTATATGTAGTCCAAGTTTATATTGAAACTTCCTCTTTTGCCTCTTGACAGAAAATAATCCATTACTGTTAAATCAGCCAACTCAAAACTCATTTTTGTCCTGGAGTGTGTACAAGGTGCATGAAAGATTTTGCACAGTTTTATGAGGATGCCCTTCCTCCGGGAACTTGCAAGTCTCTTTCTCTAACCTCCAGACCAACATTCTCCCAACTGTTTTTCCAGCCCAGGCTCCCTTTTTCATTTTTACAACTGCAGCCAGACCTTACCTTCAAACTTAGTCCATTTTTTGAACTTTTTTTTTTAAATCACTCACAAAGTTTAAAAACAATTTAAAAAAAAAATCCTCCCCCTTTGATGCAGTTTGGACAGATGTATTAGGATGAAGATTTGAATGGTATGTTAATTTCCAGGAAAATGATTTATTTGTGTTCAGCATAGCGTCAGAATGAAATGAGAATACAGCTGAATGACCACATCTTTGACGAATTATCTGCAAAAACAGCAAAAGCTTCATGGTCGCTGAATTTATTGCAAGGCTGTTGTATTGATTTGTATTATATCCCACATGTCCAGGAAAGAAACTGGTGACTTGGTGAAACCGCCAGCTGGCCGTGATTTTTTTTTGTTTTTTTTTATATCTTCTTCCGAATGATTTATTTACACTTCTTCCTGCCTGTCTTTATATACTGCATATGTCAGTTGTGTGTGTTTTCTTTTGCTCAGCAGAGCATCGGATTCCTGTGATTTATGGCGTTGTCAGACCATTTTCTTTCTCACAGCCCAGCTCCGGCAGTGCTCTTTTCTCGCTGGCCATTCTCATGAATATCGCTCATGGATTTTACTGTTTTCCGCCTCCCTACTCGCCACTCTTCAGTTAACTTTGTGAATCTTAATTTAACTTTGGTTTCACATTTTCTTAACACACCTTTTGACTCGAAGTCACAAAAGCTCAGGTGCATGTCATAACTGTTCTGTTTTAATGTCCTGATAAGCTTGCGTGAACAACAGTGGACCGCTGGAAGTGGTCGACATGACAGCAGAGCGTGAACATCGCAAGATTATTATTGATGGCTGCGATATTTCACAAATGAAATTGACTTAAAGGCTACAGAAAAGGAAGAACTTGTGCATGTTGTTTGTTTTGCACAAAGAAAGTGTAAGGTTTATTGAGATTCAGCATGTATTAGAAATAGGGTTGGAGCTATGTGACTGTAACTAGTGATAATGAGAGTTTTGGTCATTCAGGACAAAGCTGGAGGTGACTGTAGCCTTGCCATGACTGTCTAATTCAGGACTTCACGCCTGAATTTTTGACACACATGCTTACAGGATGAGCTGAGGTGGTCGGTTAGATTTTGTGTTCCCAGTGTTGAAACAGGATTTTTAGGGAGCATCCTAAAGTTGTTGTGCTTCGAGAGAGATGGAGCCTCACGGTCCAAAGCTCTGTTGATGATTTCAACAGTGCATCATATTTGGAAGCTTCTGGCCAGAAGTCACAAGAACAAAAGTAAAAAAAAAAAAATTTAAGGAAAAATTGCTATAAACAAGTCAACAACTACCCCGCCTCTGAGCAGCTTCTGCTGCGAACGGCAAACATGATCAAAACACACAGAAAAGGAAAATCAAGCAAATTTCCTCCATAACTCTGGGAGCTTGGCCTCCAGAAGTTCTCCGATAGTCATGGTCTTTAAAGGAGAACTATGAAAGATTTGCTTTCGCGCTCCCCCTACTGGTCTCCTGTGAAAGCTCACTGTCGTAAACGTTCTCAGCATCACCCCCCCCCTCCCCCTCTCCTGCCCCCGCGTGCAGCGAACGTCCCACTCTCGTTTCCTTTTTTTCTGCTCGTCAGACAAAAGTTTTTTCTGTCTTTTTGGTTCTGCCATCCGTGAGCATCTAAGGGTGGCGTTGCTAACGCTAGCAAGGGTTTTACGTGCTTTCATCCTTGTAATCCCGTATGAGTGCCATAAAGCAGGTTTGTTCTCGCGAGATGTAGTCGGGTCCGCTCCTCTGCGAGTTGCAAGCACTGTTTTCAGGACACAGACCCCGGGGGGAGTGGAGGGACCGGCGAATCACCGTGACAAGTCTTTGTTTACCCCCACAGGGATTCTGAAACACATTTATTGAGGTAAAAAAGTTGCATAGTTCTGCTTTAAGTAAACACAGCTTGATCAGTTTGATCAGCTTCACAAATGATAGACAAGTCAGAGATGACGGTCCTCTGCTCCTGTACATTGCCCTCTTTTTTTTTTTTAAATATAGAGAAACACATCCAACCCCACTCCCCAGCAAGTTTAACAAAAATAGAATTCTAAACCTTATTTACAGTACTTTAAGGTACTAAGTATGAATACAGTCTTATTTGCTATTTCCTGCTGTAAATGGTGCTGATTGTTATTAACGGTTGTAATGCTGATAGCATGCGATGGCTGCAAGTGTTGTTTAGGATTTACTAGTTGACATTACAGTACATTCATTTTTTTTTTTTTTTTTTTCCCAGCATACAACTCCTTTTTTCCTGACAGTCGGAATAGCACAAATCTACTCCGGCCACTTTAATGTGTATCCTAATATCCAAAATGTATTGGATATTTTAAAAGACAGCCTCGGTCTGAATAATTGTTCCACATTTCATCCAACTGTCATGTCACTGAAGTGGGACGGGGTCATAATTCTGCCTGATGATGAAGACATCCTGTACAGCAGTGGACCATCGATCATGCAGCTGATGGATCTGTGTGAGAACCGCTTGTGATGCAGGGTCTTCAGCTCAGTCGAAGAAATCGGTCTTAAATTTGCTATAGAAGGAAAAGTGGAAACAGCTGGACATGTCGATTATCCCATAGATCGAACACAACCAGCAGCACATGAGGTCTGCTTGGTGAAGCACACATCTGGCCACAGCTTGGCCTGACAGCCTGACCGAGCACTAAATGCATCACATAAAGTGTCTCACCATCTCATCTTCCCATAACGTCTAACCATACTGGACCAATGTGACAAATATTCTTGTAGATGGAGATGGTTATCTTGAGAGGAACCTTAAAGAAAAAAACATTGATCACTGTGACTTTTCAGTAACAGTCACTGGATTTAAGCGAGGTAATCTAAAGTGGCATGAACCAACGCTTTCACAGACATTTTACGAAGAAAAAAAAAAAAAACACTTCAACATGTCACCAAGAGAAACCGCACAAAGGCAACAAAAACATCCAGGCGCCGTGGCCGTACAAGGGGCGACCTGACGCTCTGTTTGAGTGCTGCTCTGCACTGCTCTGACGACCCGAGTGAGCAGCGCATTGCTCGGCATCCTTTGGCATCGTTTGGCATCGCTTGTCAGCGCATCCCCCCCACCCCCCCACTCGACAACTCTCCCACGGCGCTCGTGTCAGGCTCGCCGAGGGCACCTGCACCTGAGAAGCCCGGGCTGGCCCTGTGTGTGTGTGTGTGTGTGTGTGTGTATGTGTGTGTGTTCTCGTATTTCTATCCTTGTTGGGGCCAAATGTCCCCACAAGGATAGTAAAACGTGGAACGACGTGCCTTGTGGGGACCTTTTTCAGGTCCTAAGTAGGAGAAACAGTGTTTTCTTGACCATGTTGTTGTTACTGAAAAAAGTAAAAGTGCAAAAACATTTCTTTAGGGTTAGGCTTTGTTGTGGTGTGGGTTAGGGTTAGGGTAAGGGTCAGGGTTAGGGGCTAGACATGAATGGGAGTCAATGGACGGTCCCCACAAGGATAGAAATACAAGACTGGGCGTGTGTGTGTGTGTGTGTGTGTGTGTTTGTGTGTGTGTGTGTGTGTGTGTGTCTCGGGGGTCAAAATAAGTATAAAGTACAATGCAGAATGTGATCATTTTGAAGTCTGCATCTCCATGTAAGCCTGGCTGAACTGCAGGACAACTAGCCACTGCTGGACATTTCAAGCTCGGGGTGTTAAAAACACAGAGCTGTGCAGTGTGAAATTGCCAAGTGATGTAGTATTAACTCCTCATTGACTTTGAAGCCAACGTCCATGGCGACTCAATCATCCATGCAGGCGACACTTGCTCCTGAGAGGAGACATTTCTTGCCTTGTCTGAGTGCTCCTTAACGCACGATCAATGATTTAATTGAAATGGAGTGTTTTGCCCCCACAGTTCAACCAGGATAAGTGACTGATGTATTCTATTAATCAACAGGCTGGAATGACTGGACAGTTTTCTGCACTGTTTTTCTACTGTCAGTGTCTGTGTGTGAAATTGTTTTGTAGGACAAAATTGTGAACACGGGGCATTTTGGTTAATTTAAGCAGCACTACTTGATGATTGGTTTATGCCCTAATTGTCCAGACAGTGATTACATGCGGCTGAAAGGAAATGAAAATGTAACAACAAATTGCTTTAGCAACAAACCATGCTACTAGTTATTACTAATCAAATTCCGTTATTCATTAACACAATGTCATTTCAATTTATTACAAAGTCGGTACAGAGTGTTTCAAAAAAACTGCTCGGAATTGACACAATTCATTCCATTTGCTTCAGCCGCAAGCCAGTTGTGATAGCGTCATAATAAATTTACTTTGCATCCAGAAAGTATTGTCACTCCAAAATTGATTAAATTTTTTCCATAAAATTCCACACACAATACCCCATAATGATAATGTGAAATATCTTGATTATTCTAACATGAAAGTGCTGAAAAAACAAAAGAAAACAAACAAAAGAAATGTCAGTATACAAGATGGCGAGATGCCTGGAGTCATTTTTGGAGACAACTCAGCACTGCCCATCATCGGGCCAATTCCATTGCCAGGAAGCATGGTGGTGGCAGCATCATGCTGTGGGGATGTTTGTTCGTGGCAGAAACTAGAGAAGAAAGGAAAAGATGAATGATGGACATCCTGGATGAAAGCCTGCTCCAGAGCGCTGTTGACCTCAGACACGGTTGATCTTCCAGCAGGGCAATGACCCCGAAGCTCACAGCCAAGACATCAAAGGATTAGCTTCAGGTCAACTCTGTGAATGTCCTGGAGTGGCCCAGCCAGAGAGTTGAATCTGACTGAACATCTCTGGAGAGATGTGAACATGACTGTGCACAGACGCTTCGCATCCAACCGGATGGACCACGAGAGGTGCTGCAAAGACTAACAGACCAAACTGCCCAGAGACAGATGTGTTAGGCTTGTGGCATCATTTTCAAAAAGTTTTGAGTTATAATCGCTCCTAAAGGTGCATCAGCGTCATCTTATTCCAATCCATTGGGGAATACGGGTGTAAGATAAATTGTGGAAAAGGTTAAAGGCTGTGAAGATGCACTGAAAATCTGCAGATATCCTGTTCGGCTCTTTAATGCTTACGCATATTCGGGGGCAGGAAACCCTTTTGTCTTCATATTCTCCTTAAATATCATAATTGCTCAAAACATGACTGAGTTACCAGGACAAAGTTAAAATAGGTAGTTTTAAAAACTTGTTAATCATATGAGTAGATAGAGTCTGATAACACAGCATGCATCTAACTATATGCATGTGTTATCAGACTATGTTACATTTACAAGAGTTATTTCAGATAATAGTTGTACAGTAGATTAAAAAAAAAGTTTGCATTTGTGGTAAACAAGGGCTTTTTCTAGTTTTGAATATTTCTTCAAACCTCAACTCACAGAAGGATAGAAAGTTTGAAGAGGTGATCTGAAGAAGCCATAACTTTGACATGAAAAAAAAAGGTAACTGTCTAAATTGAACTTGGGAAAGTTTTGTTGTGAATTGAGTGCCCATTTACACAACAGCTATGCTTGGAGCCACTGAAGAAACAACTCTTTGATAACAAATCCTAAACGCTCCAACTCAGTCTTTGTGAAAATGGGGCAAAATACAGCTTTTTTTTTTTTTTGAAAAGCTGCTACTGCGTAAGTGGATCACAGCCATAGTAAATAGTTCTTCTGTACATGCACAAGTAGATTTACTGTCAATTTTCACAGTTGAGAATATTAAAGCAAGAGCTCCAACTGGGTCATCTGTCCATGTGAATGTCAGTGTACTCGCCATTGTTAGTGTGTGTGTTTCATTGTTTGTGTGTGTGTGTGTGTGTGTGTGTGTGTGTGTGTGTGTGTGTGTGTGTGTGTGTGTGTGTGTGTGTGTGTGTGTGTGTGTGTGTTCTTGTATTTCTATCCTTGTCGGGGCCAAATGTCCCCACAAGGATAGCAAAACGTGGAACGACGTGCCTTGTGGGGACCTTTTTCCGGTCCTAAGTAGGAGAAACAGTGTTTTCTTGACCATGTTGTTGTTACTGAAAAAAGTAAAAGTGCAAAAACATTTCTTTAGGGTTAGGCTTTGTTTTAGTGTGGGTTAGGGTAAGGGTCAGGGTTAAGGGCTAGACATGAATGGGAGTCAATGGACGGTCCCCACAAGGATAGAAATACAAGACTGTGTGTGTGTGTGTGTGTGTGTGTGTGTGGTTTCATTGTAAAACAACTAACAGCTCTGACTGGTGAGCCTATAAGAACTCTACATGTTTTAAGCGTTGCTGCTCTTTCGGTGTAAACTGACATTGTGTAAATGCAAAGCTTTTCTCAAACAAAAATGTGAAAACATTGCATTTTAACTTGAAACATGGTTTAATAGGGCTTTAGAAACATTTTTATTCAAAGTAGAACAGCAGGGAACTCTGTGGAAAATCATCATAAAGAAAAAGAAAACAGCTCATCTTCAGCTCATCTCTCCCAGCCTTGGACAGCAACAGCTGGCTCGAGCTTTGGGTTAAGAAATATACAATCGAAACCCCCCAAACAGAGCCAACTGAAAATCACACACAAGTCATCCTTCAACATTTCGATAAATGAGTTGTTTGTTTTATCACAGTTGATGGGGAACTTTAATTCGTCTTTGCCAGGCAGCACTCCACCTCAAAACAACCAGCATGAGAACATTGCTTGCTTCACATGTTGTTGTCTTTATTTTAGCCTGATTAATTTGATAATCAAACCTGTGCATCATGTTAAAACATCTGCAGTAACTCCCTGTTTTCCAACAATCACTTATTTCAAGGTATCGCCACCATTTTACCCATATTGTAACATTTGAAGAATCATTGTATGGCCTTTAAAGAAGATGTTTGCAGTTCAGAGATCTTCTTCTTTGGAGCAGGTGGCGACCAACAACTTAGGTGCACAGCGCCACCTACTGTGTCTCTTGGTGAATGTACTTCAGTTTACTTCCAGATCACCGTTTCACTTCAGAGATCTGTAAAACCACAACAGCATGTATTTTGCGACACCGGGTTATGGTGGAGGAGAGGCGTGAGCAGACCATGAGGAAATATTGGCGAAGCTAATGAGTTTTTGGACGATTAAAGCCATTTTGGGAGCCGGCGCCACACATGCCCCATTGGCTAACAGTATATGGATGTCTGCAGCTCGACTTTGGATCTAAATTTCTCCCGAACCAATTATCGGATCAGAAAAGCCTTCTGGGTGAGTATGTTGTTCTACTTCGTTCTATAAACAACGTGAAAACTGTTTAAATCAAACTTATCCTTTAATCGATTCTGGTAAAGACCAGCACGTCCACTTAAAATTCTGTTGTTCTGCTGACGAATATAATTAAGTATTCGTGTACTACAGTTAAATATGTGGCAGATGTATTGTTTTTGGATTCAATTGGATGATTTATTAAGACATAAAAATACAAACAATATAACTTAATGTTTTCTATTACTTTACCAAGTGGCCTTTATTTTGAGTAGCATTCCGCCACTGAACAGATTGAAATAGCCTTATCATACTTGTTTATCACCTGTGCATCTGGCATATGCTTTTGACAGCATGTGGAAGGGTTTATAAATCTGGTTTCATCCATGTGTGAAAAATGCTGTCTTGGGAACTACATATCTTGGACTGCCACGTCTTGCTTAAGGTTTTTAACATTTGGCTGGACTTTGCATGCCCTTGCCTGCTGCTGGAAGGGCTTCTGTTTCTACACCGGTGCACATTAAAATGCAAAGTTTGTCATAATGACTGGGAAGTCACCGCTTGCCAAAAACCTGTAGCCTTCTCCTTTCTTATGCAATACTAAGAAATCCAAAGGTTAACATCGTCTGTCTGCTGCGTACACCTTTTTTTTTTTTTAATGCACTTTGTCAAAGTCATTATTTGACAATATTAAGATCTGGCCTTACATGCATCTGTCTGTCTGTCTTTTCTTTATTTACTATGTATTTCTTGTCTTCTCTGTATTAAACTTGTATGTAACCTATTATGTGTGTGCTGCAGTAATGTCTGTCACATTCCATTTCCCTCTTGAATAGAAAATGCCAGCTGACACACAGGGCAGGATGAACCACGCTGTGTGTGAGAGTGTGTTTGACTGTGACACACTACTTTTTCAAACTACTCATCGTTGTATTCCTTGAAAAGATCTTTTTTTTTTTTTCCATCCGTCATCGTCCAAGTTATTGGGATATTTTAGGCTTGATGAACCAAACAACAAGGCTTTGTGAATCAAGTGGGCTTCTCTCTTGTCACTTAGCTTGTGACCAAATTCACAGTTTTTAAATGTGATCGTTATTTAAACATACAAAAAATTCAGGCACAGTGTGTAGTTTAAATAAATCCTAGAAATCATTGCAAACTGTATGAACTGATGTTTTTACCTTGGATTAAACTGAAAGGTGAATGTATCCTCGAGTGTTCAGTGATTTATTGATTTTGAAATATTAATGTCAAATTTCAAAGAGCTCATGTATTCCAAATGAACTGTTTGAGCCATGCTACTGCAAGTTAAGATGCTTACTTATGGGTTTATTGTCTTTTTGAAAAATAAACCACCTGTCTCCTGACAGAAGAGGACAGTAGGAATCATTGTACAGAGTCATTATTATGCATTTATTTTGAGCTTTTGTTTCAGGAAAGCTTCACGTAAACACTGGAACATTGTGAAAACTATGGCCGTTTAAACAGAAATTGAAATGCTGAATGTAGTATTATGTCAGGCCATCAGTTGGCGGAGTTTGTATTTCTTGTAATGAGCCCATACATATACTTATGTATGCAGAGAACAATACACTATTAAAGGCGTGCGCCTCGCGCTCGCTAAATTGACATTGATGAAAAAGATTGGTAAAAGTAATTTTTTAAATTGCATTGTAATCTTTGCACACTCCCATAGGTGGCGCTGTAGCATCTATCACAGTCATTCATACATCAATATAATCAGCATCATGTTCAGTATAATTGATCAAAATTTTAAGACAGTCGGACAAAGTATGTGCTTGTAAGAAATTTTTATGTATTTTTCAGGGGGGTCTTTGCGCCCCTGCTGGCCAATGGTTATAAATGCATCAAAATGGTATATATGATTCTTTGCTCGTCTTCAGGCATAGAATTTTACTGCACAGTTTGATTACTGTGGAAGAATGTTAATGTTTTAGGTCTATGGTAGGGGGCGCTACAGAGTTGAGTTGTATTAAACTTTATAATGCATTACACGCGGACCGTTATGGCACATAACTGACTGTAATCTGAGTGTTCTAGGACAATGCCTGAGCTCGTGAGAGGCTGTCGAAATAACAGGAAATGAAGGCATTTTTCAACGGCGTGCTGTGAGGAGACCGAGCGACATATCAAAAAAAGCTGGCTGATTATTGAAAGTCAATGTGTCTAGATGCAGCGTGCTGAGTTTGGACTCATTTGGACGAAAGGAACTAAGAGTTCAGTTCATTTGAAAAATGAAAAGCAAAATGGTGGCGAATTTTGTAACCAAGATGGCTGCCTTCTTGTTGGTCCCACAGATTTTAGCCAAGAGAGTTTTCTGTTTGTCCCCTCATGCTCTGTTAGTGGTGTGAATTTCGTGTTCCTACATCAAAATATGCCTACTCTGTGGGCCATAGGGGTCTGATTGTAGGCGGCGCTGTTGAGCCAGTGTTGATCTCACTGTGGAGGTATGAATTTTATCGAATTTTTCGCCGGGCCGGTCGCGTAGATACCAAAAAACCCCACATTCAGCTATGTTCAGGGGGTCAAAAATGCATTCTCGTGGGACAAAGAATAATCAGAAGAAACTGAGCAAGAACAATACCCTTCGCCGTTACACTACGTGTTACGGCGATGGCTAATAAACACTGACAGTGGTGAGAACACAGAGATTCATGTGGACAGATGACAAAATTGGATTAAGAGATAATACTATTTACTAGTTCTAAGTTCATTCTTAGAGAAGTTGCGTTTTGAGTGACTTCAGGCTCTGTTGTTGTGCACACCTGCACCCAAAACGCAATGAATGTCAGCAGCCAGTTTTCCTCTGAACTTTTTGACTTCGTCAACACACCTGGTACTGCCAGCAGTCGTGGTGATAATCAGAGGACTCCTCCTGAGCCGACGCGGCACTGAGCAGGTTTAACTAAAGGAGCTCCAATCGGTTGAGCTCCTCCAATATGAAGGTAATTTAACCTTGTCTGGCAGGGCAATATATTTCTAAATTTCTTTTGCGTTTAAAATGAAAGATACATGAATGAGAAAGAAAAGAAAAGAGGCCGATTAGAGGTTAAAGCGAAGGGGGCTCAGACTGTGCCTGACTGATTAAAATGACATTCGAGGTGTCAGATGTGGCGCTGTAGGGAGATTTCATATCCTCTCCTCCCACACACTGTTGCTAATGGACAGGATTTATAAGCCTAATACAGTCCACTGGACCTCTGAAATGGCATTTTAGATGGCTCAGCTACAGTCCATGTTAAGTAGAATGAAGTGGGGAATGGGTCTTGAGGATTTTGTTATGCTGGCACCCCAGAGGTTGAATTTATTTTTGTCAGCGCATCAATTGGAGACTAAACTCAGCATCCGTGTCTGGGCGGCCTCACACTGAGTGTGTTCAAAGTGAAATAACGAGAGCGGTGATCTCCCCATTTAAAAGAAACATTCAGCATAAACCAACACGTGGACCACTGCAGGGATGTCTTAGGAAATTATGACTGAGAACCAATTTTCAAAACGAGTTAATTCTCCACATGAGCGGGGAACTGCAGGTTTTACGCACAAGTTAAATCCAAGAGAAACCCAAGAAAAATCCCTGAAATTCCAGAAATGGGCAACTTCCTCTCAACCACACATGAAAGCCTCGGGATATGAAAGTGATATGCATGCCGTCTCTGTCCTCAGACCGCCAGAATATCTTCAGAGTGGTTACTTTTAGTAAAGTTAGTAAAGACAATCTGACGATAAAAGTCAACAGTTAAGACAATAATTTGTGAACATCAAAGTGTGCAGGCACATATACTTGCATATTAAAAAAGAAAATCAAAGCATGACCATGGACAGCATCCAAAGGATGGACAAATGGATAAAGGCCCCCAAAGCAATCCAATGACCACAATGCATTGCATTCAAGTGTGTAACTTTTCCAAAAAAAAAGAAAAAACAAAAAAAGAAGGATTACAATAAAATGCTGCATAATATTTACAGAGCAAACATTTTGTAGGGATGTCTGCTTATGTAACTTCCTCGAACATTTGCCTGTAATTCCCGCCACACACATTACATTCACCTCATGGTCAAATGGCTTTTTCTCTTGCGCTCAACTTAATAAACAATGAGGCATTCATATTGCTTGTTATGCATGCATGCGACACAGTCAAGCTCAGCTCCCAGCATTAATTCCAGCAGAGACAGCAGATTGACAGTTTCATATTATATGAGCAACATTAGGTTTGTTTAAGGAGTCAAGAGACCCTGTAGAAGCCCAAAACGTAATAACGACCCATAACGTGACAAATTTGGCCTTTTTAAAATGTAATAGGCCAGTAAGATAATAACTGACCAATAACGTAATAAGAGTCCTGAACCTGTAACGTAATAACTTTTGACCTATAATGCAATAACTTATTACGTTATTGGCCGATTATTATGCTATGGGCCTGATGCAAAAAAAAAAACAAAAAAACAAACAAAACAAAAACATTAAAATGTAATAACTGAGCCAATAACGTAATAACCATCCAAGAGTGTAATACATTTACCCTTTTTGACAATGTTATAGGCAAATACCATAATAACTGACCATAATAGCGTATAGCATATCAGTTAGTGCCTCAAAAACGTACTCATTTTTGTTGTGAAAAATGCAATCTTTAGTGAAACTCCAGAACAGTTGTTCCTTAAGTCTACTATATTTGTTATGGCTTGTGTTCTTCAAAATAAAATGAAACAATAAATAACACAATTGAGTTCTGGTCTCAACAACTTTAGATCCTGAACTGAGCAATAGAACAATAGAACTGAAAATATTTAACCTGAGCACAAAAATAATGGCGATTACTGTTCCCTTTTCTTACATTTAAACATTCAAAAAAAAAAAAAAAAATCTAAATCAAATTATTTTCTACGTTGAAAAACACACCAACTTGTCTTTGGCAAACAGCTCTTAAAGACCACTGCTGTGTCCAGCAGCCCTTTACAGTAAAAACAAAAAACAAAACAAACAAACAAACAAAAAAAACAAACACACGCCAACTTAGGGCTTAAAGGAATATTTCACCCAAACAACGATTTGGCCTCATTTTCTACTCACCCTCATGCTGAGCAACACTCTGGAGCACTTTTTTGATGTCCTAAATGCAGCTGGAGATCCAGGGTGATTTCACTGTCAATAAACAGGGACCGATAGAGCCTGAAAGAAAAAGATCCATAAAGTCCACAAAACGTGCCTATTTTCCTTCATACTGCTCGTCCGCTGTAATCCAAGTGTCCTGAGCGGGTAACGTCCATAATTAATTCGAAACGAGGTTAATTAGTACATTTTTAGAGCGTGAACAGTGCTCTCGCGTACTTCCGCAGTGCACGTCTGCGCGCTCAGCCTGAACTATGGAAGCCGCAGCAGACCAAGCCAGATGCTTGCGCGCTTTCGCTACGGTGCTTTAGCACAGTAGTCCCTGAACGAATGTGATGAGCACTCTTCAGAGTGTTAAACATTATGCTGATGAATTACTGGAATTTTTGAAAGGACAGTTTCCTCCACCTCCCATTGCTGCAACATAGTTTGCACATGCTCTCTGATGTGGTTTGAGGGGGGCGGGGCTTGCTGATGGACTATGCCTCAGTCTGCATTTGTGATTGGTTGAAAGGAAGTAATTATGGGCTATATGCAGAGCTCCATCACTTCCTGAAGTTCAGACCGCACCTTTATTTCCTGTCTTTCATGATAGGATGAACTGATTAATCCAGGTGTGTCTGGCCATTTATTGATTTTGGCCTGTTGTTGTCTGCTTTCAAATTCTAAAAATTATTTTTGTTTGTTTTCATTTGTTTGTTTGGGTAAATGGAAAAATCTGTCCAGCTGAAAAACACCATTTTTTCAGTGACTCATTCTGGCAGCTTGTTTGAGTGTGTCTGGTGTATTTCATGAATTCCACATTTAAAAAAAATAAAAAATTATGTCACTGATGCAATATTAAGATTTAAAGGTCTAATACACGTTTTTCTCGAAAAGACGAAGCCCCACGTCTGTTACTCACTTTTTGAACAACGCGCATGCACCAGACCATCCGCCCGGCTCTCCTGCTTCTCCCAGGAAACGCGGAAGTGTACGAGCGCGATCTCCTCTTCTCCGGCGTGCACGGCTCTGTTGACAGTTTCTGCGATCCGCCTCGCTCATAAATAAAGCTTTTTTTCCGAAACAGTTACAGTTTCATTATGTCAGACTCGCCATCGGTAAGTACTAGCTCAGAAGCTCACCGGCTACATAAACACTCTGAATGCGCATGCGCAAAAGGGAGAAGCTGATTAGGCGCAAGCACATAGAACCGCCTTATGAAAGCAGCTCGTCAGAATGATTGACAAACAGACCCACCAATTATTTAGGTGATCCACCCAGAAATCAAAATGTTGTATTACACCTTTAATGATAACAAAAACAAAAGAAAATATATTGAAGGGTGTCAGCATCAGAGGTGGCTGTTGCTGTATCTTGCAAGAGATGAAGTGAATGAACAAATAAGAACAAAGTGAGGTATTTTTGTCATAGATCTGATTATTTATTTTTTGTATTTTCCATTTCATCACAGCACAAAACATTCAAAGGATTAATCCACATCACAGGTTTGAACTCCACTGCAAACAGGCCACCATTGTGAGTCCCTTGATCCATTCCAGCTTCAACAATTCCAACAGCCCTGATGTGTGAAATGACACAAAGGAAATTCCCCAATGAGACTGATACAGTGTGATTACTTTAAGTCCCTCTAATTTGTGACAAATAAAGGAACATGCATTTCTGAGATGACCACTGCAGCTGAGTATGTAGGATACGATTCTTGATGCATTCTGTGATAAAAAGTTCTAATGAGTGCATGCTGAATTGATTTGTAGTGCTTAGATGTATTTGTTATAACTACCTCTCACACACTCAGATGTGTGAGGAACCACGAATGCTTTGTTTAGAATTTACTTTTCCTGATAATCTTAGCTGAGTAGCTGCGGGCCCTCGTGGGAGTCTTCCTGGATCCAGCCTCTGGCTGGGTGCAGTCAAGGCCTCTGGAAGGGTTCAGGGCATACAGTTATTAGAATCTTGGCCCTGCGAGGGCAGAACTCACCCTTTTATTCTAGTGACTGTGTGATTTCTCAGCTGCGCAGTTGAACAAACAGAAACCACCAAGAACTCACTGTTTGATGCCCTTTATTAAATGAAATTGCCGTTACACGTTCCTACTTTCCCATGTACCCGTCTCTTTATGGATCCATTTATCCATTTATCTGTGTTCGAGACATCCAGGAACATGACGACACAGGTCTGCTGTGTTTTAAGTACCTCACAGTCAGGTGGCAAAAACAGCTCAGACTCTGGACACTGGTTGGATTTTTTATTTTCCTGTAAAGATCAGCATGCAGTATTGAGACACCTTAACACACAGCTCAGCAAAATGCTAAATAGAGTCTCTAAAAGGCTCATATCTGCGAAACAGAAAACGGTCCAAGTGCAGTCTACTGTATCATCACAGGATGACACTGTTGATGCACTAAAGCATGCCTGTATCCATCGGTAAGGCTCAACTAAATATAAACTCAAATTCTTCACCAGGAACCTCTCAGTACAATAAAGAACCAAATGCATGAATACAATCCCATAATCTGCCTCTTCCATCCATTATATTATATTTGTAGACAGAAGGGATTCTGACACTTTGCTTTAGTTTTGATCATGCAATTAGTTGTGAATTACCATCTGTGTAAATATTAATTCATAAAATGCAATCTGTCATCTTCACAGTGCTCCTGTCCTGCAGCCAAACAGTGAAATTAGCTAATTTGAGCTCTGTGGTTTGACATCTTATTGTGTTACTGCTTCACTACATTGAGGCTGTGGTGTAATCGATCTCACCCAGGCATGCTGATTGACTCATATCATTTCCATAATTAGACTACACATTATTAAGCAGCAAGCTTCACCTAAGGTCAAACAGTAATTGCTCTGTACTTTAGTCGTGGAATGCATTCATATGCAGTTGCCCTTTTTTTGACTGCCATTCTTCCAGGGATTGGCAAGATGGAGGGATTATTATTTGTATTGTTCAGTTCATTGTTGTACATTTTACAAGCGGCGCAGCACTGATCAAGGCATCTGTGCTTTTCACGCTGACAGAATTTCACACAAATACAAATGAAATTGTGTGATTGCTTTGAGCATCTGCTTAGAATAGAGGAGAAAACAAACCACCTAATAGATTCTTGTGACATTAAGGGAAAGCCTTACCCAGTTCAAATTTGACATCTTGGAATGAACAAAAAGTGGAGTGGGAAGCTAACTTGTCTGATTAGTTGCCCTCTATTTTAATGCTGCTCCTGATAAATATTCACTATAATTATATCATTATGTGTCGCCTTCATCTTTTGGTTCTCAATTAACATATTAAAATTTGCTCAGTTCCTACCTTCTAATGTTTGCACTACTGATTTTACATAATTCATGAAGTGAGAGAGAAATATAGCTGGATTTCTCTTTAATTAAAAAAAAAACCTGGATTGCTGGAGAACCCTGTTAAAATGTAGCTCTTATTTTTTTGAGCCAAAAAGAAGAGCACCATTCCTTCTGTATGTTTTCTGAAAGTCTTAAGGTCAAAATCACTGAATGCCAGTGGCATCAGAAAAAGCCTCAAACACAGCGTCCTTGTGGACTTGATGAAATAGCTTGACATATAGAGAAGAAAAAAAAAGTTCTCTTAAGTTGCGTCGCTGTACACACTAAAACCAAGGTCTGTCCTCCAGCTCGCCCTGCAGTACAGCTGCGCTCCAATGATTTAACTGTAAAGGGAGGAGAAAGTCACACCTGTGAGATCTAAGTTTAATGGAGCAAAGAAGGGAGAGGGTGAATGTTTTTCAACACTACATCCAAAAGTGAATGCCAAGAACAGAATGTCATGACTGACTGTTGTCACTTTGCAGGTGATTGAGGCAACAGATCATATATAACACATAGGATTTTGTATGGAAACCACCACTTAGGATTGAGATCCCTTTATCTGGCTTGTTTTAAGCATACAGTGTCCAGCGTCTCTGGGGGTTGATGTTAAACTGATCACTCAGCTCACTTAAAGGAATACTCCGAAGATTTTGGACCCACGCCCTTTCCCTATTATTGACAAAGTGAGACAAGCTCATGAATACCTTTTTTGTGTCTGTGCGTCCAGTGGCTGGATCCCAGCTGTTAGCATCGTAGTTAGCTTAGCTCAATTGCTGGAGGTGAATAGGAGTCAGAGCCGGACTGACAAAAGTGGACAAAATACTCCTTCCAGTGGTCCAGGGGATGGCATATTAACACGTGAAGTAAATCCAAATGGGTATAAAACATTTTAAAAGATGTGTTTTCTTTTCAATCTGTTAAAATAACATTTTGATACACACAGACCTGCGCATGCGCAGTGCTCCGTGGAAGGATATACTGGAGCACAGCAGTAGACGCCATAGACTCAGCCAAAAAAAAAAAAAACAGCACTTAAAATCTATCCATGTCTTAGATTCTAAAATGAGTTGCGCCACTTTTAATGCTTCATGATGAAATTATCCTCAATTAGCCTCAAGCTACAATGTTTTAAAAATAGTGTATTGATATTTTAATGAGAATTTAGTTTATGCATCTTAATACATCCAGTCGATGTTCCTTCTTCTGCTCCTCTAGTTAGGCAGAGATCTTGTCAGCATACAGTCTTCCGTTGTGCACTTGCTAAAGACTCAATCTCCGTAGTTTGGACCAGCTCTCACAATGAACAGGGCAGATGCATTTACCTCTTATAGCTTCCAAGATAAAGAAGAGAGTACTAAAAACTTTGATAAGACTCATACGGTTACACAAGATGCCACAAGATTTTAAACATGCTCATATTAAGCCAAGACGTCATACCAATGTACAGTGAACAGCTAGCTTTAATTGAGTGCATTCCACACAGTGGTGCACATGCACAGTTGAAGACATTCGGAAAAAGTTGTTTTTCCCCATTTACACAGAAATAGACTTGGAGCAAGTTCCACCTTGTGAGCTGTTTTCAATGACTTTGACCACCGATGTTTTGTAATGAGACACTTATAGTGTATAGTAAATGGGACCTGAGAGGCAGATGTCAATTCCTTTGTTTAAACTGTGCAATGTATCCAGCAGAAAGAGGGCACTGGAAGAAAATATAAATGCAAGTTCGACTGTATTAATGAAACTGCAAGGATTAGAAAAAGTGCTTTATTTTTATACAGAATTTGAGGTTTTCTAAACTAAAAAAAATAAAATTGGAATATATGACCTTGTGACACATTGATCAGCGCTCTCTGGATTCATGGGTATTGTCTCACTTGTAGTGTTGTATTATATAATGTGTCCTACTATTTCAAGGTACACGTTTTTCCACCAGATCTTACCCATATGCCTGGCTCCAAAACCTGCATTTGTTACAGGTTTAGCTGTACTTACCTGTGACATTACTAAGGAAATACCACTCTGTAGGTTTGTGGCCTGGCATAATAATCAGCCCACTCAGCATTTCTGCCCTGAATCTAATCTCCAAAGTATCCCAGTCTGCTGCATTCCTTGCAAAAAAGAACACCCTTGAAAGAAATCTAAGCACTATTTTATAGCACATTGTTCTCAATAAGTCAGGTGTCAGATGGTATTTGTAAGCCCATTTTGCAGCTTCTTGTGTGAAGACAATGAAGACAGTTGAGAGGGAAACTTCATCTTTTCTGATACTACATGAAATACATGCATAAAACATGAACTCTCCAGACTCTCATGCAGCATCCTCGATGGAATGACTCTTCACTTGGCCTCAGTGGCCCATGAGCAGTGTTTTCTGGTACTTTGTCAAGCAGATCACCAGTCAACAGTGCACATTATTGCTGTGGGAAACATGGTGAAAGGAGAAGCGTGGAAGGAAAGTCCATTGCTGAGATGAGAGGTTGTTGTAAAATGTTTATGTAAAGTGTATGCACCTGTCTGCATTTTCTCTTTATTTTCTAGATTGTCTTCTTTAGAGTGCAAAACTCCTGCACAGAGAATGTAAGCATACCAGTTGCCAGTATATCATACACCTGACAGACAGGTCCACATCTTGTGTTGATTATTTCAGCTGACAAACTTAAATTACCTCTGCATACAAACATGACTAAAATGCATCACACTCACATTATGGAATTGCTTAATTTGATAGTAATGATGATTCGCAATGAGAGTGTCTTTCACAGTCTTAAAAACAGAAATGTTCAGCAAATATGCCCATTGCTTTCTGTGGAAGGTAAAACACTTTACACATGAAGAACTGCTCACTATTGCTGTTCATAAAACTTTAGCAATGATCTTTAGGTTGTGTTTGATTGCATTGCCCAAAATGACAGCTGCATCATAAATACTGAGAAGAAAACAGACTGTCATGATAATTAACCACTGACGTCAGACATTTTTCCCTCTTAATACTACATGGCATGTCATCCAGTGACTAAATTTTCACTAAAGTTTCACAGATGTTTCAATATGGAAATTGTTCAACCTGAGGTTGTCTATTTTCTTTTTCCAAATATTTACAGACCTCTTCTTAACACCATCCCTTTTCAGACATTCAACCATTGCTAAATGACATTTCTTCATCACAAACAGCTGAAACACACTTCTAAAACCAGCTAATGAGATAAGCAGTAAGTGTGAAAACAGCTGAAGTTGTGGGGAGTGTGCCGAGGCTCAGGGTGTTCAGCCGGGAAGAGCTGAAGAGTTTGATACACTCTGTTGACTTCACTCTAGGTTAAGGAATTCATTTCCAAGGTGTCATTCAGAGATTGTGTTTGAACAACCCGATTGCGCTGGCAATATGTAGGCATATGGCCTCATAGAGCTCAGCAGATAGCATTTTTTTTAGGGGTGTATTGTCAGCTTATTTAGGCCCTGTGATAATCCTCCTGATGATGTGTGAAAGTTGAGTCTCGTTAAACTACCAGCAGTGTCTTTGCAAAGAGCAGAGATGTTAACATTTTGCAATCAGATTATCAGATTTCAACTGTCCAATGATTTTTTTTTCAGTTTATATGTAATTGTATTTATACGAAGCTGTAATAGCTCTGACAATTCAATTTACCCCCTAAAAAAGGCTTAAACCATCTCTGCATGTTAAAAGAAAAAGAAAGGCAGAACTCAAAGCACAGGCAAGCATCAAAAAACAGCAAGGTGATGTTAATCGGAAGCAACCAGAGCACAGAGGAAAACAGAGGCTGTAAGCACAAAGACAAGAAAGAGTCATCTGGGGATATATATGCAGCAAAGTTTATTAGCTTATGGGAGTCCGAAGAGGAGGGACAAGTCAGGTGTTGCTGTTGGCAAGAAAGGGCAGCCAGGTGGGAGCTGACTGAAATACACATATAGTCCATGGAAACAGAAAGCCACAATCCTGAACAAACAAAGGAATAAATAAATGAAAAAAAGCTTGTTTTTAGATTTATTTGTTTCTGACAATAAATATTTGTCCAAATGCTTGATCACCAAATCAGAATTCTCAAAGTTAGTAGCAGTCATTGCTTTGCCACTACAAAACTGTTGCTGAACTGCATGTAGTTATTGACACATTTCAGCCTTTACCTGGACGGACTGGCTGACATTTGCAACCCTTGTGCTTCAGTGCTGACAGGAGAAAGACTACAAGAGTTCCTGTAGCAGTCACATTGAAATGCTGAAGATGGGCTCATATAAGGATATTACTGGTTCACCTTCCTGGTTGCTAAGAAACAAACACTTTTATGACTAGTTCAAAGGGACGAGGACTCACAGGATGGGCAATGTTGACAAGTTCATAACCTCAGTTGAAGTACAGCTATATTTCTTTCCCTCCGCCCTCTCGCTCTCGTTCTCAGTTCTCTGTTTCAGCTTGCTGAATACTGATACATGGACTCATCAGTGTTTTTTATTTTATGAAATGGGCTTTTCAAAAGCTTCTTTACATAATACAAACCTCTCCTGTGACTGTTGTGCTGCTCTGCAGCGCAGTCTCGGCATATTACTAGCTCACAAAGGACGATAGCCCAGTCAACTCAAGCAGTATTATGTAGCTGCATTTACATTTTTAAGTAAGGGAAGTGCACCGATTACGGTCTTTCAGTGGTTGCTGCTCAAAAATCTAATTAACGCTCATTATTGTCCTCTTGAAATGAGTGTCCTTATGATAATGTGCTTATGTGATTAAAGTGCTGGGGGCTCAGTTAAGCCCTGGACCCACTGACTTTATTGTTTTGTTTCCCAAATCCCATTATTATGACTTCTCATTTCCTCTAACACAGTTTTTAAACAAAAACTAGTGTTGACCCTGCAATTAATACTGCACTACTAAGGAATAGCAATCAATTCTGCATTGTAGATGCTTCAAAAGCACCATCTTCTTTCCCTACCCTTAATTACTAAAAAAAAAAAAAAAAAAAAAAAAAAAGGGTGAAACAAACTATAAAATTGTTTCCCCTTTGTCAAAATGTAATATAAATGGTAATTGTTTGGTCTGTCTCAAACAAAAGCAGCATCTCAAACTCAATACAAAAGCACAGTATTTCATCCAGTCAGAAATTGTCCGTAGAGCGTTTGTATTTCAGGCTCTGGAGATCTGCAGTGCCGTCACTAAATAACAAGATTTCTTTGCACCGTTTTGATCTCAAGCTGTGTTCTTCCACTGTCAGACATGGCTGTTAAGCTTTTGGCTGCAGTAATCTGTGTTCTGTAATCTTTGCTCTGTTGAAGGTCACTGAGCTGTTGGTGTCAATCTCTGTTATGTAGAATGTTTTGCAGCTGAAGGAAAGTCATGTGACTTCATTGAAGAAGATCAGTAAGTTCTTCTTGTTTTTTTGTACCATTTTCTCACTCAGTTCTTAATTTCAGCGTGGCTTGACTTGACATTGTGTGTTACTAATGGGAACTGTCAATAAGTATGAATTTTTTCTGTTTTATTCCTGAAGAATTGCTTATTTTGTGTAGTTTACTTAAATGTGGTTTTGTTGAATATATTGTGCAGATCTGTTTGTTCTGATGCACCAAAACAAGTTTGTCTCAGATTAGTCTTCTTTTCACACTGCACACTTCTTTCATTTTTCTTTTGATGTCCAACTACTGAACATCTGTATATCATGTTGATCATACTGATTCTTACCAAGTGCCATCTTGAAACTGATTATATTCATCTCACTTCATCAGTGAAGCATCCTGACGTTAGAATGAGCCATCCTTTTCGCAGTGGTATTCATATTTTAATTCTTGTAAAATCATAGCTGTGAACTGTCATTTTATTAGTTTGCAGATAATGTAGGGCAGTGTTCTTTTTTTTTTTAATCGTCACTCATTTATCAATAAATCTGCCATTTCCAAGCATAAAACAAGAGCAATATCAATGGGGTGTCAAAGCAATGATTTGCCAACGTGATGTACTGTATGATAGCTAACTCCTGTGCAGCTGTTGCGCTTTAATGGATTCACTGCGTCTCCTAATGAATGGAGCGGCGTTTCAATATCAGCTAAATGACAACCTTGTTGATGGGGTTCAGTGGGGCTTGGAGATAATGAGTGAGTGCAGTCTGTGTGAAAGAAGCAGGCTGAGAGGAAGCTCAGTGCTTCTCTGTTGGTGTCATCTGAAGTTGTTTCATATGAGCTGTCAGTCAATCCCGGGACTTTCATCTGTCCATTACAGCAACCTCCATGCTCTCAGTCCTCTCTCTTTTCGACACTCAAACACTGGAGGTGAGCGTTTGGTGTGGAACATTAGGCACGGATTGTAGGGCGGAACGAATTGTAAATGTGCCCCGTAAACACCCGAGTGGATCCGCTTCACTTGGAGCGGATTGTATTTCGGAGCCGATTGTACGAGGTGGTGTACACCAATCGATTATCCGCTCCATGTCTCATATACGAGGGGGGACCCAAAAGAAACCGGACTGTGGTTACAACTGTGAACGGTGAAATTGTTCACAGTCATGCTTAAGGCTATGCTATAGCGACATATAACGGCCAAAAGTCTGAAATCATTCTTGGTTTTTTTTTTTATAACCACAGTCCGGTTTCTTTTGGGTCCCCCTTCGTAAAGGCTGCCTGAGAGCGGATTGGAATAAACGGGCGATTATTTGCTCCGCACATGCGTTCTCTCGTACATAGTGACGCGATGATGTGCGCAGTAAACCAGGACAATCAAAAACAAGCAGAATAACATGACGGTGGTTGAAAAACACTTTTTTAATAAAAACTCAGAGAGAAAAAACACTGGAGAGGCGAGATGGAAGCAAATCGTGCAACAGCAGTATAAGTGACAAGTTTGAAATAGCCTGAACTTTAAAACCAGCAGCCATCACGTACAGTCTGTGAATAGTCCCTGGTGTTTCAGCACATTTTGATGCCAGTATTCATTACAATTAATGTTGCTTCTTATCAAGATCTTTCTTTTTATGTACCGTACATATGTGCAGGCCAAATCTTCATCCAACATCGGATGAAGATTAAAAATGTAAAAATGTCCTTCATGATCTAAAAGGTGAAATGATGCACTTTTAAGCATGTTGTGTTATCCAGCTGAAAAGATTTCCCTGTGGAGAACTGATGTTCTCATTAGACTAAGGCCATGCATGGTGTGGTGGACACATTCGTATTCATGCACATTCCACTCGTACACTGATTTGACATCAAACCCCGCTCACTCGGGCTTCAGCTCGGGAAATACTGAACTAAATTAGCATAATGAATTAATATCAAACAGCTTTATCCAACACATAGAGCCATATAACTCCAAAGCTCAAGCCAGCTCTTTATCTTTAATGTGTCCCCTGCCTACTGACCACTCTCAACACGGGATTCATCTCGGCATTGTCTTCGACCCCAATTAAAAGGCTCAAGATCCAAATGGAAATACACAAGATGCTGTATACGATTGTGAATTATTTCATACATTTCACATCTGATGTAGTGGGTTTAGAAGGGGGATTGATAAGAAATGTTATTCCAAACAGTTTTGCAAAAGCAGGTCCCAACCACATTGGATGTATAAGCTGACTTAAATCAGTGATTAAATTGATCATTTACATTCAATAGAAACAAATCATCAGAAGTTGTTGGGTGCACAAAGTTTCTTCATCACAATCAGGTATTATTGTTTTATATCTCTATAATTTATGAGTTGTCTCTCACTGCTTCTGTGTTCTGGCAGATGACAAATCTTACACAGAAAGTAGATGGAAACCTCTCAAGAGAACCTCTGGGTTCTGCAGACATGACATTTTCTCAATTATGCACACTGTATGAAAAAGTGCTGATTCAAGCCAGGTTTACACTTGCACGATTCTGTGGCACGCATTGCCACGAATCGAGTCGCAAACCACTCGTAAAGTGGCATGAAGTGTGCGTAAACCCGTCGGGACTGCGTGCCATGTCAGGACGAAAATTTTGAAATGTTCAAAATTTTGGTCACGACAAAATATCGCGAACCGGCCGTGAACTATGCGCCAACTGTCCGTGAACTCCTTGTGAACGCGTCGGGACAATGCGGGAGAATGCGTGCCAGTCGTGGCCACCGGCGAGTACCCGGAAAAGGGCCCCATGCGGGGGATTTTCGACCCACTGTCGCTGCAGCATCAAGTGTAGCGTCTTTAATTTGTCATTGAAATTGACTGATGTCAGCTGTCCGTCGGGGCCCCCTTCAGCTCGGGGCCCTCGGCAGCGCCTTTTCTGCTGCTCTTCAACACAGAGCAGCTGCAGGTACAGGATCTTCTCTTCTCCACAGTGATGGTGTCTCTGGCATTCAGCATGTTGTCTGTTCCACAGCAAATCCAAAAATGACCCGGGGTCGGGGAAGTCTCCTTTTTACTTGTATATGACGTGCGTAATTGCGCGTGCAACCACGTCGTGCCAATGCGGGAAGCTCGTAAACTATGCGCAAACTATGCGTGAATGCGTTGTGAATGCATCGTGCCAGTTCACGACACTGACGGGCGCATTCGTGAACTGTCCATGAACTGGTCATGAACTGTGTGTGAACTAGTCGTGAACAGTGCGGGAACCGGCCGGTTCGGGACTCCAGATTGGCACACCTTGCCACGACAACATCGTGGCTAAAAGTCGTGCAAGTGTAAACCTAGCTTCACTGTCATGGCTGCTGTGCAGCTGGTCTCCATGGCAACAGACACACCTATTGTGCTGACTGCTCCTTGATTAGCCTGGATTTCTCCATTCAGACTGGAGCTCTATTGATCCTCTGTTCCTCTGACACTGACTCCACTGCTTCTACTGCTCTCTTCTGCTTTGCCAACTTTTAAGCTTTTTTAAAAAAATTTCACCTTTTTATAACTTTTTTCAACATTTTTCAACTTTTTCAAACTTTTTCAAACGTTTTCAAGTTTTTTTTCACCTTTTTTCAACTTTTTCAACCTTTTTCAGCCTTTTTCATTTTTTTCAACTTTTTCTCAACTCTTTCAAACTTTTTCAAGTTTTTTCAGCTTTTTTCAATTTTTTTCAACCTTTTTCAAGTTTTTCGACTTTTTTGAAAATTCTCAGCCTTTTTCATTTTTTAAAGCTTTTTCAACATATTCAGCCTTTCTTTGTTTTTTTCAGCTTTTTTAAACTTTCAAAAAATTTTTATATTTTTTTCACAACTTTTTCAACTTTTTTTAAACCTTACTTCTTGAGCTTCTTCTGCATTACAGTTTAGCATTTTCAGCTCAGCATTCACACTTGCATTTTCTTCAGGAAATACAAATTTTTTCTAGTATATTTTTATTTATTCTTCAATGATTAGAAAGATGACACAAAGTAAAATTCAGAATAAGAGCACATATATATATATATATATATATATATATATATATATATATATATATATATATATATATATATATATACACACACACACATATATATATATATATATATGTGTATATATATATATATATATATATATATATATATATATATATACATACACACACACATATATATATATATATATATATATATATATATATATATATATATATATATATATATGTATTACAAAACGTCTGGTTACCATGGTACCGGCCGGGGGGTCACGTGATCAGCGCTGAGGGAAAAAGTAGGGAGCTGTGTGTCTGAATCATCAACGGATTCAGGGCACTATATAATCCACTATGTAGTCCAGCAATATACTGGATAGTGATTGAGGAGTTACGACATAGTGTGGACATTCAGACACAGCCCGTGTCTCCCTGCTTCAACACACCTGAATCTCATGATGATTCATGGCCAAGTCCAGCAGAAAGCCAGATAACGAGCCTCATTGCAATCAGCTGTGTTGAAGCAGGGAGACATGGAAAACATGCAGGGCTGCAGCCCTCCAGGACCGACTTTGGACACCCCTGTTGTAAATGCATTGACAGTGTAAGTAGTGTATACAGCCTTCTGTATTTCCTTTGTTACTTTTCCTAATGCAATCATCACCATTCAGGAATCACACACTGCCCTTTTTCTTTTTTTTCACCTTTGTTGAATTTGCCTTTGTTGAAAGATCTCTTCGAGCCCTGACAGATAATATGATTCTCATTCAAAGCAGCTGAATTGATAATCCCATTAAACCATGGGTTGGGTAAGCTGTGCATCTTCAGTGGGTGTCATTCTGCCGCGCTGCGGGGTTATCTCTGTCTCTCAAGACGATTGCTGAGCCCGACTGTATGGTTCCTCACTTCACATTAAACTCAGAGAAGTGGGCTATGTTTTTTTTCCCACCATCCGTAGGTCGCTTCCATCACACTAGGAAGTTCACTCATGGTTTTCACAGTCCGAGTGGGATGTGGGATGAAAGTGATAGTGATCTGAAAGATGGTTTCATCTCAGAAGAATGATGAGGAAACAGCTGGACTGTACGGATTTGGGTCCTAGAGAGATACTAGAGTAGAGAGAGTTACTTTATTAATCCCAAATTGGGAAATTCTGGGTCCTGCTGGGAGATGTCAAAATGAGCAGTGTTTGATAAATTTTCAAGTCCCCTGTTATTGCTGTGGGGGTTTTCCCTCCCCTGTTTTACATCAAAGTTAACTAAGTTAGCTTTAAGAAAAAATCTTTCCAGTCACAAACTTTGAAAGTTATCAAAATCTATTTTTGCTCAGTGGCAATATTTTTTGGATGGGAAACACCAGGATCAAGCTTGTGTGACTCTGCTTTTACACACATCTAATTTTCTTGTCATATTAATCTTTGACAAAAAAAGTTAAATAAATAAAAAAATGTGAGAACAAAAGATTAGAGCATTTTTAATTGACTATCAGAGGTTGTACTTGTCATCTGTCAACGCCTCCTCCCTCTCATCAATCACCATCTGCTCCTCTTCCACACTTCCACATCTTTTCTGTTGTGTTTGCACTTGCCAGCTTAGGCCCCAATGAATAACAGGAGAAGGAAAACAAGAACAAAAAAAGAAAAACTGGGGGGTGATTATGTTGTTAGAACAGCCTGTTCCAAGATGTGCTACTTCTCTGTGAACCATTCTGTGCTCAACAAACAAGCCAAAACTAATTAGATTCTTCAGCAGCTTGATTTAAAGCTGAATGCTTGTTGGATAAGATGTTGGAAGCTCTTTGTATCATGCATCACAACAGCCATCCAGCCATGAATTTTCCTTTTATTGGTCACAGTCTAAAGTTCATCTGCAACACAAGTCATATCAACTTTTCAAAATCTTACTCTAAATTTCTTTCTGGTGCAGTATGTAAGAATATCTTTAATCAGTTCTTGTAATGACATGTAATCTTCGTCCAGTACCAAGGTATGCCCCAGCCCCCCCCCCCCCCCCCCCCCCCCCCCCTTTTTTTTTTAATCACCTTGTTGTGTGTTAGTGCCTGGATGTGTCGGCTCTTGCTGGAGCTTAAAGCTGTGTGGCGGCAATGATCCACCCACTAGGCTGCAGGAAGCTATTGTGAACTCCAGATTAATGTCGGTGACATGGGCATGCCCTTCAGCCCCCCTTAGATCTCATCAAGCCTGCTTTCAGTTACTCAGTCGGGTGAAGTAAAGACGTTCTGGTCTGAAAGGTGAAGCTGCAGCTGTGAGTTTTCCAGGAGGGAGAGAGAGAGAAAAGAGGGCAGCTTACTGAATCTGTCCTTGTATTAATCTTATTCATGCTTGATGTCAGGACATAATTTCCTCGTTCTCCTCAGTTATGTTTATCTGCTGGAAGCGTTTGTCATCAGCGGACATTGCATTACTGCCCGTGTCTCTGGAGCCGAGACTGAAGATTTAAAACTCATTGTGCATCACACATAAAGTTGTTGAGCAGACTGTTTACTGCGCTCTGCACCTCAGCTTTAATTTAGATATTCATAAATCTTTTTGTGGACTGAGGCAGGGTGTATTGTGTCTTGCTGTAATTATGCATGCTAATCAAAGACATAAAGAGAGTCATACTTCAAAGAGGCAGGGAGCAGCAGTGAGAGAAGAGGACTCTGAAGAATCTGCATTTATTTTCAATCCCTGCAACACTGCTTGGATGTGCATCTAATCGATGACTTCTCGGTCCTGTTAAATATCTGAAAGGCCCTTTTGCTTTTTGATGGGTATGTGCAAACCTCCACAATAGTTCTGCAAAGGCCCCGTATGTTGCTAAGCAACATAATTAAATGGCATGGGTGGGCATCAGCTATTGGCATATAGGTTAAGTAAGTTGCCTTTAGTTCCAGATGGTGATGAACATGCATGTGTGTTTCCTTTAGGTTTTAGGGTAATTAATGTGTCACTTTGTCATTCCACCGCTGTCCACAAAAGCCCTTGAAGCACTTCGTTCTCCTGCGGGGTTAGTCACAGAGTTTAAATAGCATGCATTAGACCCATTGTACTTTATTGATTGTCGTATTTTTTATGTACAATGGTGATCAAAAGCTAACAAAAACAGGAACTCATTGAATACATTTTTTTCAAATGTACAGGACTGTCTCAGAAAATTAGAATATTGTGATAAAGTTCTTTATTTTCTGAAATGCAATTAAAAAAACAAAAATGTCATACATTCTGGATTCATTACAAATCAACTGAAATATTTAAAGCCTTTTATTATTTTCATATTGCTGATTATGGCTTACAGCTTAAGACAACTCAAAAATCCTATCTCAAAATATTAGAATATCATGAAAAAGCATACGAGTAGGCTATTTAACTAATCACTTGAATCGTCTAAACAACTCGAAACACCTGCAAGTGTTTCCTGAGCCTTGAAAAACACTCAGCTTGGTTCAGTAAACTAAATCACAAGTATGGGGAAGACTGCTGATCTGACTGCTGTCCAGAGGACCATCATTGACACCCTCCATCAGGAGGGTAAGACACAAAAAGAAATTTCTCAAAGAGCAGGCTGTTCACAGAGTGCAGTTTCGAAGCACATTCACAAAAAGTCTGTTGGAAGGGAGAAATGTGGCAGGAAACGCTGCACAACCAAGAGAGATGACCGCAGGCTGAACAGCATGGTGAAGAAGAGCCGCTTCCAGAATTTGGGGGAGCTTCAAAGACAGTGGACTGAAGCTGGAGTCCAGGTATCAAAAGCCACTGTTCACAGACGTGTCTGGGAAATGGGCTACAATAGCCGTATTCCCATGGTCAAGCCACTTCTGAACTCAAGACAACGGAAAAAGCGTCTGACTTGGGCTATGGAAAAGAAGCACTGGACAGTTGAAGAGTGGTCCAAAGTCCTCTTTTCAGACAAAAGCAAGTTTTGTATTTCATTTGGAAGTCAAGGCGCCAGAGTCTGGAGAAAGGCTGGAGAGGAGCAAAATCCAAGTTGCTTGAAATCCAGTGTGAAGTTCCCACAGTCAGCGATGGTTTGGGGAGCCATGTCAGCTGCTGGTGTTGGTCCACTGTGTCTCATCAAGTCCAGAGTAAATGCAGCTGTATACCAAGAGATTTTAGAGCACTACATGCTTCCTTCTGCTGAAAAGCTCTATGGAGATGATGATTTCATTTTCCAGCATGATCTGGCACCTGCCCACAGTGCCAAAACCACCAGTAACTGGTGTACTGACCATGGCATTACTGTCCTCGATTGGCCTGCCAGTTCCCCTGACCTGAACCCCATCGAGAATTTGTGGGGTATTGTCAAGAAGAAGCTGAAAGACACCAGACCCAACAATGCAAATGAGCTAAAGGCCGCTATTGAAGCATCCTGGGCATCCATAACACCTCAGCAATGCCACAGGCTGATTGCCTCCATGCCACGCCGCATTAATGCAGTAATTTGTGCAAAAGGATTCCCAACCAAGTACTGACTGCATTAATGGACATTTTCAAATGTTTGATTTTGTTTTGCTGTTATACTTTTGTTTTTTTACTTGGTCTGAGGAAATATTCTAATATTTTGAGATAGGATTTTTGAGTTTTCTTAAGCTGTAAGCCATAATCAGCAATATTAAAATAATAAAAGGCTTGAAATATCTCAGTTGATTTGTAATGAATCCAGAATGTATGACATTTTTGTTTTTTTAATTGCATTTCAGAAAATAAAGAACTTTATCACAATATTCTAATTTTCTGAGACAGTCCTGTAGATATTCATGAGTCCCAGTGGTTCAGCGTTTGTTCATGTTCTCATTACATAGCTTTTCACTGTTTTTGATCCATTTACTTGACAAGGATTCAAGTTTTTTGCTTTGAGTACATGGCAACATTGTTAAACACGATCCTCATTTTCAATACACAAAAACAGCAGAAACACTGAAAATGATGTAGTTAACAAATGGGTCCACAAGTCGGTACTGTTAGATGTTTTTGTAATGGAACATCTGATTGCAGAGCAATATGGATTGATGATTGATTGAAATTTTGTAAGTCATTGTAAACTTTTTCCATTATTTTAGGAGTTTGGTTTGATTGTGAGGTGGTGATCAATAGCAGTTGTGGGTGAATTTGTAGGTAAAAGCATTTGGAGCATCTCAGAGTAAAATTAACTAATTCTGTCGATGGTTTTCTTGTTATCGGCTGAGTTCATTTTCATCCTTATTGAATAGCTGTTGTTATTTATTTTTCTCTCTTTTTTCATTTCAGTATTTTCTTTTGTACAATGCAGCCTGAATTTTTTTTTGTGACCTCTGCGGAGCACTGTAAATAAAATCACTGGGGAAAGAGCACTCCTGATTCGCTGTGTGCTTCCTCCATGACTCGGCCAACTATCACAGCAGAATCACTTGTGGCTAAACAAACAAGATGCAACAATAATAAAATAAATTAGAAAAAAAATAGAAGATAGAAGTATAAAAAAAATAGAAAATGAAAGTATAATAACTGATATAATTAGTAGGGAGGATGTGTCGTTTTTCCGACAAACAGTTGAATTTAGTGGGAATCGTTACCCTGATGTAAAACCTCTCTGCCTCTCTATCCCATCACAGAAGCTGAAAGTTTTCTTTTGGGGTGAAAACCAAATTTAGAGAGCATGCTTTTCAAACACTGAAATCCTTGAAGAATGCCACTAATCCTAGCACTGAACAACAAAGCTTCAATTTTTTTGCCTTTTTTTTTTCAGTGGATAAGTTTGGTAGATCAAGGATCTATGAGTGAGTGTTCCAATTCTGCCGCAATGATCAAAAACCGATAAGAGGCAACAAAACCACACGGGCTGTTATTTTGTAGGTTAAAACCTGTGAAGACACAAGGAAGAAGTCCAATTCCATGTCACAGAGCAGGCAGGGCAACCGTAAGAGAGACGAATCGTCACAGCTGGCTACTGGAAAAGCTCAATCTCCATCTGGTTGTCATTGCTTGCCACTTAGTTGGGCTGATTTTTTTCCTTTAATCCCAGAATGCACGTCATCCCAATAAGACATTGAGAGAAAAGAGAGTCTTTTAATACAAAACATTGCCTGTGAGCTTGTGTGTTGGGTACCAATATGACTCTGGATCAAAGAGTATCAGTGTCTCTCCACTGCCTGCTTTTGCCACTTCAAAATCAAAGACTCCAAACAGCGTGTTCATGGTGATTTCAGGCATGGCCATGTTTTCATCTTTCTGTGGTCCACAACACATCTGCCTTTGGCATCTTTTGCCATAAAATTTGTATTCAAGGCAATAAGTGTACGTGTGTGTCGCCAGTACATGGATGCTGCTGCACCAAACTTATCTGTGAGCCACCGGTTCACCTTCTCTGAATGTGAGAAACCAAGTAATGAGTATAGTTTTCTTCCATTGACAGTTGATTAACAATAAACTTTTGATGGATCATAATCAAAAGAAAACAGACATGATTACTATAGTTACTTTTTTGTCCGAGTTGGCATAACATGGATTAGATTTGACTTAATTTTAGCCCTTGTTTATACAGGTGATTGTATTTCCAGGGCTGAGGTGCATTGAGGAAGTATGAAACCATATCACTGATATTTCGGTCTTGTGTCCTGTGAGGTCCTGGAAAACTGTATTTTTGTATACAAACACTTTAAAGCTCGTGTCCGGAGTTTTGAAAGAGAGAGATTTTTTTAATCCAGCGTCTCGAGGTTCCGCCCTCCCTCTGCTTTCATGAGCGGCCAAGCCACGCCCCTTTAATTGTGCACGCGCATTATCTGTCGGGTGAAAATGAGAGCCTCCAAGTCCTACAGCATCCTACATGTTGAGCTGTTTACGGTGGATGTTCAGCAGACAGTGGATATATCCGAGGTAAGCCCGGCGGCTGCTGCGTAGCTAACTCACCTCTGCCTGGGCGAGTGCGCGTGCTCTCTGGCTGCGCACACACGTTGACTGACAGCACGACAAGGCGGAAGCTCGAAATCTATTGGCTGACACTGAACAGCGCTTTTTCGGATAACATGGGGGTCTATGAGACGAAGCCGGAGCTCATAAATAAATTTTTATATTGCTTTATGCTAATATTATATTATAGCATCGAACCAGACTGACACATTGAAGCTCTGTTGAAAATGATACATACATTGGAAACGAACGGAAACTCCGGACACGGGCTTTAAGTATTTTCAAGAAAACAAAACAAAAAAAATTCTGATGCAGATAATTTAGGTTCGGATGAGGCACGTTATCTTTGAAACCTTAGCTTTGAAGGAAAGTGAGGAAGCTGGCAGCCAGTCCTCACTGATCAGGTGTATTCTGCCACCCGAATTCTATTTTGTACATTTTCATGTCGTCTCTGTCTCTCGCATGTTTATTTATTGTTTTCGTTTGGGTTCATACATTGCATTTCTTTTACAAACGGTTTTGTGTTAACCACTGAAGATTGGATCCTTATTTAGTTAGTTTTCACACCTATTTGTTTATTTTACTTCTCATCAGTTCTCTTTCTTTGGGGTGATTGGCTGGGGCACTGGCATGGAGGCACGCCCGTGTGAGTGCAGGCCAGCTGCATCATCACCCTTATTGGACTGGCCCAAATGGAACCCAAGGGAGAGGAGGTTTTACTTGGGAATTTGTAATGTATGGTTTAAAGGAAACTTAATGGGTAACTTAAAATGGATAAGGCAGGACTAATTGTTAATGTACATAGAATGAATGTAAAAAGGGTATCTTAACTGTAAGTTGCACTAATGAAATAACTGACAATGTAATTGAACATAACCCCCCGAATTTCACATGGGTGGTTTGGTCCTAGCTATTTAAAGGATTTGGGTTGATACACCTGGGTTGTCTGTTGTCTGTGTAGGGGAGATGCTGTCACTTTGTCCTGGTGTTATGAATAACTGGAAGACTTTGGGCTGTTTGTCATTCTCAGACGTGCTGGCCATCCTGGGCTTGTAAGAGACCATCTTAACAACTGAAAAGCTTACAAGGAATAAAGCCACATTTAACTCAATTCAGCAATCTTTTTTGAATGGTTCGTCTCCCATAACAAAACCAAAAAAAAGGTAGTCATGATAACTCCCTATTTTGTGAGGAATGTTGAGGTTAAGAGCATGATCAGGCTATCAAAGTGCAGCTTTCATTCTTATGGATTCATGCCATATTGGGGTGACCGGCAGACTGCCTGTGCCTTAATGGGGGCAGCTATTGTAAGTTTATCGATTCTGGAGAGTCTGTCCACAGCTGATGAAATGTTAAGAAAAGGCTTAGAGTGGACTGGAGGGGATAAACAGCAAAATAAAACGGCAGAGCACTCAGTCTTTGAGGCATCTCAAGTTCAGTGTTGTTTTTTTTGAATAAATACAGCTTAAGGATTCAAAGGTCTTTATTGTCAGTGCATTTCTGCAATGAAACTTTGTTGGCACTCCTAGAACAAAAACAACAAAACAAAACAAGCACTAAATATATATACAAAATAAGGCTGTGACTTTAATGCGTTAGTTATGATTAATTAATTACAGAAATTTTAACGCGATAAAAAAAATATCGCAAATTGTCGCGGAACGTTTGTCACCGGACGAGTTTCACCCGGACATATTTCACTGTGACACAACGAAACAGCTCCCGACTTGGTGACTTTCTCGTTAAATCTGGCGACTTTCCAAAGCCTCCTGGCGACTTTTTTTGTCAAAAGCGACTAGCGACAAATTTAGCGACTTTTTCTGGTGCTCTGGAGACGTGACAGGACGTCTGGTTCTGCAGCTGCTGTCCTCAGTGAGCAGCGGGTGCTGCCGTGAGCCCCTCCCCCGTCCCAAAGCACTCACAGGCGGTCAGTCTCAGCAGCGCCCCCTGCTGCAGTCAGAGCAGAGAGGAGACCCACACCACTCCACACTTCAAATGAATCGCGTGTGCGCAAATCCGCCACTGCTCACTTGCTGACAAACCAAGAATCAACAGAAGAAAGTTCATTTGTAGTTCTAAACATATTTAGGGTGTTTTTTTTCACTCTCATTTTGCTTCTCCCATGACTATTCCTCTCTCCTACAGCGTCCACTACAATTACATGCAAAAGTTGCACTAATCAATGTGTATTGGTTTATTTGTCTTGGTTAAATTCCTCCTTCCTTGCTGAAAAAATGAAGTGTTTTGTTGCTTAAGCTTATGTATCACTATATTGATTCACTATACCAAAATCCATTAGAAAAAGAAAGGTTCTCACTGATCTTGGGTCAAATATCGATATGCGATTAATTGAGATTAATTAATTACAAAGGCCCTAATTAATTAGATTAATTTTTTTAATCGAGTCCCACCCCTAATACGAATATATAATATTTAAAGGTGCATTAAGGAGTTTTTCAACTTTAAAAATACTTTTTTTCCACCATAAATATGTTACAAATATTCAATGATGTGTACAATGTACCCTGACAGTACCTGCAGTGTAAAGCGCTTTGGGCTCTGCTAATGCAGTAGAAAAAGTGCGATATAAGTGTAGTCCATTTACCATTTATCTCTAACAGCGCTAAATTGTCACTTGAAAGTGCAGTGCTGGTCCAGCACCAGTATTTTTTGGGGGAGAATTTGAGAGGATGTGACGTAATGCACGCTCCGGCTGGCCTAATTTGCTTAGGTTTCGTTTTGTCCGCCACTCCACCAGATGCCTAGTGAGCAACAACTGAGCAGTATTGAGAAACAAAAAAAAGAAAAGAAAAAGAAACTTAAATGGATAGTTCGGGATTTTTGACATGAATCTGTATGGCATCCCCGTCAGCAGTGTTGTGCATTCACACAGACTTACCCCTGACAGCGTCCAGCAGAGAAAACATCCCAGTCTGTGATGTCAAAGCAGTGCTGCAGAGATGCTATGCCCTCCTCGCTCCATACCTGTACAGTCTTTATGATGGGTCTACTTCTGCACACTACTGGTCTGTAGGCCGGTATCAGCAGCAGGGAGATGTGGTCTGAGAGGCCGAGGTGCGGGGCTGCTGCAGCTTTGTAAGCTCCCCTGATATTTGTGTACACCTGGTCCAAAATATTATTGTTTCTTGTGGGGAAGCTAATGTGTTTGTGAAGCTTGGACAGGACCGTCTTGAGCTCAACATGGTTGAATTTAATTTCTTTTCAACGTGTAATATGTAACAACGGACACTCAGCAGCAGAGTGAGGTGGTTGTTTTTAGACTTGCCAATGTTCAACAACATTCCTCTTGGCAGTGTTGATTTAGAAACATATTGCAGAGGCATTCGGTTTCTTTAACGTCTCCAACTGGCAGCTGAGATTCACTCCAGAAGATGCTCTTCTTATTTCATTAGAGTAAAATATTGTTATGACCTGTGTGGTGGAAATTTCTATTGAGTGCATGCTTAACTGTTTTGCAGTGCTTAGATTTATTTGTTATAAATACCCGTAGCTCTCACACACTCAGATGTGTGGGGAACCGCGAATGCTTTGTCTAGAATTTACTTTTCCTGATATTCTTAGCGTAGCAGCTGCGGGCACTCGTGGGAGTCTTCCTGTGTCCAGCCTACGGCTGGGTGCAGTCAAGGCCCCTGGGAGTGAACGTAGCAGATAGTTATTAGAGGCTTGCACGCCCCTGCGAGGGCAGAACTCACTCTGTTACTCCGTTGACTGCGTGACTTCTCCTGCTGTACAGCATAATAAAAGATACCAAAACGAACTCACCGGCGGAAGCCCTTTATTAAATAAAATTGCCATAACACCTGCTTTCTACAAATTGATTTTAAAGGTCTGTAAAAGGCTGCATTTGGAGAAGTGGCTTTTTGTAAAACCCTGTAGGGGATTCCATGGTCGGTGTAATCACATTACAGTACAATGCAGTCTCCTGTGGTTTAATTGACCTCAACTGACATTTTTAATTCCATATATCCATCCATCCATCCATCTTCAGCCGCTTATCCGGGGCCGGGTCGCGGGGGCAGCAGTCTCAGCAGGGATGCCCAGACTTCCCTGTCCCCAGACACTTCCTCCAGCTCTTCCGGGAGGATCCCAAGGCGTTCCCAGGCCAGCCGAGAGACATAGTCTCTCCAGCGTGTCCTGGGTCTTCCCCGGGGTCTCCTCCCGGTGGGACATGCCCGGAAAACCTCCCCAGGGAGGCGTCCAGGAGGCATCCTGAACAGATGCCCGAGCCACCTCAGCTGGCCCCTCTCGATGTGGAGGAGAAGCGGCTCTACTCTGAGCTCCTCCCTGGTGACTGAGCTCCTCACCCTATCTCTAAGGGAGCGCCCAGCCACCCTACGGAGGAAGCTCATTTCGGCCGCTTGTATCCGGGATCTTGTCCTTTCGGTCATGACCCAAAGCTCATGACCATAGGTGAGGGTGGGAACGTAGATTGACCGGTAAATCGAGAGCTTCGCCTTTCGGCTCAGCTCCTTCTTCACCACGACGGACCGATACAACGACTGCATCACGGCAGCCGCTGCACCGATCCGCCTGTCAATCTCACGCTCCATCCGTCCCCCACTCGTGAACAAGACCCCAAGATACTTAAACTCCTCCACCTGGGCTAGGGTCTCTCTACCTACCTGGAGAGGGCAAGCCACCTTGTTCCGGTCGAGGACCATGGCCTCGGATTTGGAGGTGCTGATCCTCATTCCTGTCGCTTCACACTCGGCTGCGAACCGCCCCAGTGCATGCTGTAGGTCCTGGTTCGATGAAGCCAACAGGACAACATCATCTGCAAAAAGCAGAGATGAAATCCTGTGGTCCCCGAACCGGACCCCCTCCGGCCCCTGGCTGCACCTAGAAATTCTGTCCATAAAAATGATGAACAGAACCGGTGACAAAGGGCAGCCCTGCCGGAGTCCAACATGCACCGGGAACAGGTCCGACTTACTGCCGGCAATGCGGACCAGACTCCTACTCCGGTCATACAAAGAACGGACGGCCCTTAACAGGGGGCCCCGGACTCCGTATTCCCGGAGCACCCCCCACAAGACACCACGAGGGACACGGTCGAATGCCTTCTCCAAGTCCACAAAACACATGTGGACTGGTTGGGCAAACTCCCATGAACCCTCGAGCACCCTATGGAGGGTATAGAGCTGGTCCACTGTTCCACGACCAGGACGAAAACCGCATTGTTCCTCCTGAATCCGAGGTTCGACTATCGGTCGGATCCTCCTCTCCAGTACCCTGGAATAGACTTTCCCGGGGAGGCTGAGGAGTGTGATCCCCCTATAGTTGGAGCACACCCTCCGGTCCCCCTTTTTAAACAGGGGGACCACCACCCCGGTCTGCCAATCCAGAGGCACTGTCCCCGACTGCCACGCGATGTTGCAGAGACGTGTCAACCAAGACAGTCCCTGCACATCCAGAGACTTGAGGTACTCAGGGCGAATCTCATCCACCCCCGGTGCCTTGCCACCGAGAAGCTTACCAACCACCTCGGTGACTTCAGCTTGGGTGATGGACGAGTCCACCTCTGAGACCTCAGCCTCTGCTTCCTCCACGGAAGACGTGGCGACGGGATTGAGGAGGTCCTCGAAGTATTCCTTCCACCGTCCTGTGATATCCCCAGTTGAGGTCAGCAACTCCCCACCTCCACTGTAAACAGTGTTGGCGGAGACCTGCTTTCCCCTCCTGAGGCGCCGGACGGTTTGCCAGAATTTCTTCGAGGCTGACCGATAGTCCTCCTCCATGGCCTCCCCGAACTCCTCCCAGACCCGAGTTTTTGCCTCCACAACCGCTCGGGCTGCAGTTCGCTTGGCCTGCCGGTACCCGTCAGCTGCTTCGGGAGTCCCATGAGCCAGCAAGGCTCGATAGGACTCCTTCTTCAGCTTGACGGCAGCCCTCACCTCCGGTGTCCACCACCGGGTTCGGGGGTTGCCACCACGACAGTCACCAGAGACCTTACGACCACAGCTCCGGGCAGCTGCTTCGACAATGGAGGTGGAGAACATGGTCCACTCGGACTCAATGTCTCCAACCTCCCTCGGGACATGAGAGAAGCTCTCCCGGAGGTGGGAGTTGAAAACCATGCTGACAGAGGGTTCCACCAGACGTTCCCAACAGACCCTCACAACACGTTTGGGTCTGCCAAGTCTGTCCGGTTTTCTCCTCCGCCAGCGAATCCAACTCACCACCAGGTGGTGATCGGTCGACAGCTCTGCTCCTCTCTTCGCCCGAGTGTCCAAAACACGCGGCCGAAGGTCAGATGACACGACAACAAAGTCGATCATCGACCTCCGCCCTAGGGTGTCCTGGTGCCAAGTGCACTTATGGACACCCCTGTGCTCGAACATGGTGTTCGTTATGGACAAACTGTGACTAGCACAGAAGTCCAATAACAGAACACCACTCGGGTTCAGATCAGAGAGGCCATGCGATCCAATCACCCCCTTCCAGGTCTCACTGTCGCTGCCCACGTGGGCGTTGAAGTCCCCCAGTAGAACAATGGAGTCCCCAGTCGGAGCACTGTCTAGCACCCCTCCCAGGGACTCCAAGAAGGCCGGGTACTCTGCACTGCTGTTCGGCCCATAAGCCGAAACAACAGTGAGGCACCTATCCCCGACCCGAAGGCGCAAGGATACGACCCTCTCGTTCACTGGGGTGAACTCCAACACATGGCGGCTGAGCTGCGGGGCTATAAGCAAACCCACACCAGCCCGCCGCCTCTCACCGCGGGCAACGCCAGAGAAGTGGAGAGTCCAGCCCTTCTCGAGAGGTTGGGTTCCAGAGCCCAGGCTATGTGTGGAGGTGAGCCCGACTATATCTAGCCGGTATCTCTCAACCTCTCTTACAAGCTCGGGCTCCTTCCCCCCCAACGAGGTGACATTCCATGTCCCTAGAGCTAGTCTCTGTGTCTGAGGATCGGGTCGCCGGGCACCCTGCCGTCGGCTGCCACCCAATCCACATTGCACCCATATAGCATACATTTATTTCTTCCTCAAAGGTTTAAACATATAATTTAATCAGCAATTGAATCAAAATAGCAAGTAATTCATATCAGCAAGAGCAGCACTTTCTAAAAGCAAAATCCTTCTCTGAAACGAATAATTATGTGACTGTTTTCTTCTAAAGAAAGAAAAAAAATCCACATGCAGTGGTGCTCTCTTTAAGTACACCGACAGCTACACAGATTTTAATAATCTCGCATAGATTATTAATCACAGATAGCCCAAAAGTATTTTTTTTTAACAAAATTATGTAAATAGTCTGCGGCTCCAACACTGAATAGGTTTGCGTGGTCTGTCTGTCCAGTTGTAAATGAAGTATAAAATGCAAGAAATCACACCCACCATTCCTGATAAGATGTCATGAGTCTTCTGCCCTTGACGGAGTTCCCTTTAAGTTGTTGCTTTTTTTTCTTTTTTTTAAATTACTATATATATTTGCTATTGATTTGCTGTTTGAGTGTTAGGACCATATAATGAAATATGAGGGAAATAAATGATGATAGAGCTAATCGAGCAGTGTGAATCAGAGGCCTTCCATCATATGATCTTGTTTTTAGCTGCAGTAGTGTGATTTTAGTAATAGCTGTACTTTTCTGTCCGAGCAGTTATTTAAACTATTTTGTCCAGGTTGAATGAATTTGACTCACGAGAAGATGGCTTATGATGAAACTTGTATAGACATGTTGAATTCTTGCAATGCACTGACTTCAACTGGTAGAGGTCTTTCAGTCTTGCTAGTAACAGCAGACAGATCAGATGTCCAGGGGTATCAGATATGTTCTTTTGTTTTTGAGCAATGCTACAAAGAATCTCCCTTTGGGATTAATAAATCATGCATCTTCTCTTGACCTTTTGTCTTAGAAGACAAAAGTAAAGTAACACAGAGGGATAAAATTGAGAAGAACAGGAAGTATTTTGCCCTCATCCGTTTGTTCATCCATCTAAACATTTTTTCTTTAAAACCAGTTCTTTCAAATGAGGGAGGCACTCCAAGCTGGCATTGGACAACACTCACATCCATCCTGGAAAGGGCGCCTGTCCATTACAGAGTAGTCACAGAAAGACACTCTCACACACGACTCTAGATTGTAAATGAAAGTCAGAATCCCCAGAGAAAACTCGAACACTGAGAGGGAGAACATCCTGACTGGAATAGATTGTGTGCCACATCAACACCATGTGGCAAAACATCACCGCACAAATACAGTTTATATCTGGCACTGTCCACCACATTTATAGGCCTTCACATCATCAGTGCTCCAGGTGTATTCATTGTTTCAGTGGCAGACCCAGAGCTTGCTAAGACAGAATTTTAGTTTTTGCTAGTTTTTAGTTGTGGGGATGGACAGTGCCATATAAAAGTGAAAAAGAAGAAAAAAACCCACACTGCAGACTTTAGCTTGGAGTTCAGTCACCTTCCTGAAAATGTCTTTCAGTTGGGGGGTGAGCAGCTGCACTCACATTACATCCTGGACCCCAAAGACACCGAGATTCAAAATGCACTATTATACAAAAAGTGAAGTTACCTGAAAAATAGCTGAGTTTGGCCATTTGATCAGGTAGTAAGACTTGGTACATTCCATTATCTCTAAAACACACAAACAAAGCTGGGTTCCATTTTCCAGTAGTCGTTATGGGGCTGCAGTTCTGCAAGTGTGTCTCGTCTCTCTCCCATCAGATGGAAATGCTGCTGAGGTTAATGTGTTTGCTTGCTGGATCCATTCACAGACAACAGGGCTGCATTAAAGCATGTGTTGCAGCACAGATGTGGACGCCGCCTGCTGTGGTCGCGATAAGAGTCAAGCTGGCTCCGTGTGGCGTGTTGGCTGCTGAGAGGCTTTTTCAATGGACATGCCACACTGAGAGGTTAGAGAAGATGCAGCAAGGCCAGGAGAGAGAAGCATAGCAACACTAAATGTCAAAGTAGCAGATGTAAAAACACACATTAACATACAATAGTTAAATTATGTGTCTCTGCAGAGAAAAAGAGAGATTTGTGAGAAGATCAGTGGCATCTCCCTGTTGTGGTATGTATGGCATGGTTCTCTAACACCAGGAAGTCTTTTGAGCAGTGAGTGATGAGACAGCAGGATGCCAGGCAGACGCTGTGTTTGCAGATTCTTTGTCTGCTTCTGTTTGATTATTCTCTAATTATTTCTTTGTAAAACCTTTTTACTTCACGTTTAAGCCCAATCTTCTGCCAATATTTCTAACACTTTATGCAGTTTGAATTACACCTGCCAGTATTAATAGAGGTACCCAAGAAATAAATGTTACAAAATGTTATTTGAGAAGACTGCAGGATGAAGGATCTGTGTCGATTTTTAAACACAGAATGTTTGCATGTGTGCTTGTTTAGGATAAATAGATATGAGTTTAAACCTGTGCTTCATGTAAACTCTGTTACGGTGTTGGATAATATCAAATTTCAACATAATTATTTTATATTGTGCATTCAGTTGTTGTTCTTTTTTCAACAAAGGTTGATAATAAAGTGAATTGTAAATGATGGCAGATATGCCAATAATATCAAATAAAATCCTTCCCTGAATTGAGTAATTTATTTACGCACAGACTTTTGTAATCTAACTGAGAGGCCTTCAGTACCAATGCGAGTATTGTTTGTGTTGATGTGTTGACCTTGGAGAAGGACAATCTCACTGCGAACCATCTGCTCGAAAGTGTCGGTCGCCTTTGAGAGCAGAGCGGAAAGTCACGTTCATCCACGAGGAACAATGAAAAGCAGCGAGTAGCCTGAGAGTGATCCAGGAGACGAAAGCCCCTTCACACATCCAACATGTGCATTACTGCCTCCAATCCTTGCTGGAAGATTGGTGGGTTTTGGACACTCGTGTGTCGCCGCTGCACATTCCCCCGGGTATAGACTCCGTTCACTCAAGACATGACACTTCTGGATAGATTTGCTCTCATTGCTCACTGCAGGTGGCAGCCCTGTTGGAGAAGAGCAGCAAGCTGAAAATAGACACTGCAGGAGAGGCGATAGGATGAAGATGAACTGAGTGACCATTTTCAGGCATCGCTCAGGCTGCTCAAGAATAGATTTTTTGTTTGTTTGTTTGTTCAGACTCAGTTCAGCAATAACATTTAAAGCAATGACAGTAAACATATAATTGGTGAATAGATATAGATCTGTCTTTAGTTCCGATGTGAATCATTTTAAGATGAGAGCCAACAGTGGAAATGAAACTGAACAGTCTCACAACATCAACCATCATTGGCATCATTGTTGCTCTTTGTTTTTTTTTACATTGCGTAAGCACAATTATTTTGAGCTTATTGATTGGTTTTGACTAGTGATGGGCAGTCGTGTGCTACAAGTAGCGGCGCTAGTAGCTTTAGTTGCATTTTTCTGTGGTGAGGCGGCAGCGCCGCTCCATTTGAGTCAAGTAGCTCTTTCTGTAACAAAGCTATTTTTAGAGCCAGCAGCGACGGACGCTACACGCTACTGTCGTGTCAAGTGTCCTGCAGAAGTCGGCTGAATAAAGTTTTGTGTGTGGGAAAAAAATCTATGGTGATTGGTTGGTTTGCATATGACGACTATGGCAACTCACAGTTGGGTAAGGTTACCCAATCAGAGGCAAGATAAGGCGGGTCATGCCACTCCAACCAGGAAGCAGAGTCCTACACCCATACCAAACGCAGACGTGAAATGACGACGAGTGAAGACAAAACAAGCAAAAGGGACGGAAGATAACGGATATATGGGATAATGACAGAGGCAGAAAGCACTTGTCCCTCTGCTGACAGGAGGCGTGTTGAATTGTTTGCAGTTTTAATAAACAATCAAACTGCGTATTTTTCAACTGCTTATTATTTGTTTGGTTGTAAAAAAAAAAAAAAAAAAAAAGTAGTGGGACTGTAGCCAGCTACTTATGCACTGTAGCTTGTAGCTTAACTTGCTACATTCCTCTGGGTTAGCTTTTGCTGTAGTGAAGCTATATTTTATCAAAATTAACTTGTAGCTTAACTTGCTACATTTTCCAAGTAGCTTGCCCATCACTGGTTTTGACTTTTAAAACATTGTTCCAGCTTTCAAGAATGTATTTTTTGTGTGCAGAATGACTTGATTGTTGGCCAATAAATTAATCCATAAATCACAGTTTACATGTACGGTATATTAAGCTTTCAGCATGAACCCCACCCAGTGTTTTGCATGGTCTGTAAGACCCAGTTTAAATGGCAGCATTTCAAATGAAAAATGCATTGTTTTCTCATTTTTGTTTCTATGTTTTGAGAACGACTTATGTTCGCAATGTAATGACAGAAATGCAGAAAACAAAAAGTACCAAGTCCCAGGAGAATATGGACTGAGCTTCATAACACTCTGGAAGCTGCCATTGTTGTCAGTGTCAATGTCCTCGTGCATGTGTGGAAGGACTGTTTTCTACAGCTGTGGTGCAGGCATGCAGTAACAGCATTATGCTGGGTTTTAATTCACCCAGTTTAATGTCAAAGAGCATTTCCCGAAATTTTCAGCTTTTATATATCTTTATGTAATACCAGGCTGTCCTGACTGTATAGAGATCCACCAGAGGCAAAGTGTTGCTGGACACAGTGTTGCTGTTTTTTTAGTTACTGAAAATAGTTTATTTTATGACTCTGCTTCATACAGTTTTTGTGGGGGCCATTGTAATGTATTGACAGATTTATTGAGGACCCGTGTCTCTGCATTTATCATGCCATAAATAAGAGTTTAGATCCTTCAGCAGTGTCTAAACTGCCTCCTGCTTCCCGGTATCGCAGCACACCGAGATGAGCAGGTGACGGTTTACAAACACCGTCTGATTCCTGTCACCATCGCAGCGCTGAGCCCACAAGTACGTCAGTCCTCTCTGCAATTTAATTAAGCTGCTTGCTGGTTGATGAGCAGGTGAAGACATTTCCCTGCCTGCACCACTCAGTTTGTGATAGATGTCACAGATCGCTGGCAGCGTTCAACTTTGGCTTGCAGTCTTTTATTTTTTTAAGCTCTTTTGGAAGTCATAGAAGTGCATCTGTGTTTAGCCGGAAAGTTTCTGACATAGGGAGGAGATTTATAGGTCAAGTGAAACATTTATTCTGTGATTAGACGGGGAAGTTCATCTTAAAGTTAGGGTAGACAATGTTGTCCAAAAGCATTTTTTGTCATACTGAGTGAAATGCTCCTTGCACCTGGGAGAAGTGAATACATTATGTGGACGGAAAAAAGTGCGTAAAAAATCTGACCACTGTAGCGGCCACAGGATTGTAAAAACTCCGACCAATCGTAAGGCGCGGACCGCTCTTAAGAAACCAATCAAATCCCTTCGCTGTTCTACCAGCCCCCTGCGCGTTCATTTCAGTGGCGTGCACTGGCCCTGGTTCAGAGAGCGCGCGCGCGCTTTGCAAAGGAGCTCACGGCGCTCGCGGCTCGCGTGAAAAATAGAAGGAAGCGGAGTGGGTGCGCTGCGCTCCTACGCGCGTTGTGTGCGGGCAGTCAGAAAGGTTAATAACATTGGAGGCGATCACAAACTCCGTGCGTGTGGCACTTCCGCGTCCAGTGCGTTCTCCTCCAATGGGGTGGGAGCTGGGCGGAGCCTTGGGGAGATGCTACATTCGTGCTACATGCCAGTTTTCCAAGATCGTCGACCCCAGCTTTAAAGTCGACCAAGAGTGACCGGACAATCTTCTCTTCTGTTGTCATTTCTGTTTTCCTTTCTGTGTCCTCTCTCTCATCTGCAAAGCTTGTCCTCCTTCCTTTTATCTCCCTTTTGATCATTGTGCCGTGGATATTGCATTCATGATGAAGCAATGGATTTATCGACCGACAGAAGAGCGAAAGTCCCCGAAAACATATCAGGACATTTTCTGAATGTCTCATACTGTTTTTGCTGATGAGGAAAGCAAAACATGAAACTGAGATTTTCTTTGGCCACCAGTCAAATCATTGCACTAGGTCACTTGGATGACTGCTTCTTTTTATTAATGCCGTGCACATGTGCTCCTGTGAATCACATGGATTTAATTTACAATTTAAAATTGACAATACTAAGCTGATTATGTCAAACAAAGATGTGGCGAATAATCCATACATGTACAATCGATGAGAGAGAGCACTGAATGAGCATTTGTTTCTCTGAGCGTTGACATTTTATTAAACTTCAGTCTGGTGTTGTTTTGTGTGGGAACTCACATTCTTTGATACAAATTTCATCTAACAATGACTTTCGGGTTGTTGTGGGTTCAAGTCCAGGAAGAGACCTTCAGTTGAGAATTTGACATTATCCCTGTGTAAGAGTGTACAAATTATACATTGTAAAGTTGTGTAGAAGGTGCAAAAGATGCTATACAGGTAATATAATCAAAGACCTGAAGAACAGCAAGCTGAGTTAGTGGAGTGGGAAATCGCATTATGATGGGAAAGGAAGAAATAATGTAGAAAGACCATTTCAGAATTTTTTTCCAGCTTTCTGTACTCTGCCTCTGACTTTCAGCATCTCAATCCCAGATGAAGAGATATACATATGAATACAATCCAATATCAATTTGATCAATATATATTATTTTGTAAATTACCTCGTACTTGTATGTAGAAACTCCCTACCTGAGTTGGTCCCTTATGTGCAGCTTGATGAAGTTTTTATTTCCCAGTGCTGTGCCACTTCAGGGACATGGCAGCAGTGTTTTCAGTGGAAGCATAGTTTTCAGTGGAAAAGAATCAGGGATGTTTGTGCTATGTACTAAAAAATGTGTTGCAAAGTTTTATTGTCTTATAACAATACAGATTAAGTGAAGATCATTGATAAGATGTCAGCGATGACAATCTGTTGATTTCAAATGTGTGGTTTGATTGTTTGGTTGGTCATTTTTCATGAGAACACCTAGGAATGTTGCCACAGTGGGGACAAGCTGCCATTGGTTGTGTGAGTAAATGTCATATACTTTATGTTGGGTGTGTTTGTAATGTATGCCACCCGCCATCCTCAAAGGCATCACTTGCAGAGTCGTTTTAACTCCTGATAAATGCACAGTCAGCCAGCAGCAGGGCGTTTAAACTCTTTACACCATGATCCAGCATGCCAAGCAAGATCTGCTTGTAGCCAGACAGTTAAAATATCCCAGACAATACCAGACGCCTGGCGGAATGCAAAGCAACACCAGGTCAGCCTGGCAAACTGAATTCATACAGCTACCTGACAGATTACCTCCATGCATGGCTGCACAGGGGGAAGAATGTGTCTGCAGGTGTGAAAATCCAACCCTATTAACTGACCATTATGTTGCTGTTTGCTGTCATGGTGAATACCCACCAGCAACACAATTTGTATTTCCAGCGATGCCTCCTTTTCTTTTGAACATGCTTTGTAAAGAAATATTTTGGAGGATTACGTGATGGTTCATCAATGATGTACAACTAGAGCAACACTGGCTTGCACACTCGCCGCTGACATTGTCCAAGTATTCAGTTCTTATGGTTTTCCATGGATATTAAAAAAGAAAGAAAAAGTTTTGATCTCCTTCCTTTAATATCCATATGTTAACAATACCTGCTGCATATCAAAGCACTACATCATTTATGTATTCATTCCTTACGCTTATCATTTGTTCCAGTTTCAAGTTTTAGGCTCTGGATTATGCAAGTGGAAAACCTCCAGGCATTCTGAGTGCATCAGAACTATATAGAGTCTCAATAGAGCTGTGGCCGTAGTCCACTTCAACATCAACCAGCATGAAAGATCTCCATTGACATCAACTTCATGATGATTGCATGCAGCCTGACAGCACTGAGGCATCCTTGCGAAGCCAACTGGTCAGCGCACAGCAGACGCTTTAATTAAAACAGACTATGAGCACAAATTACAGCCAGCACATTATGGAGGCCTGACAAGCACTAAATCTGAAAGCGGCTTTCAGACCGCATGTGAGCTCCTCGGAATTTACAGACCTATATGACACAAAGATAACTCAGACATGAGCAAAGCTGGATGCAGTTGAAAACCCCAGTGATGAAATAATCAAATCAAATCAATCAAACTCATGCTGGTGTTTCTTCTCTTTTATAATAATGCAGGGTGATACTAAATACATTAATGTGAGAGCCAAATATGTCTTTAACCCAACACAAAATAGATCAGAGGTCAATGAAATAAGAGAGCTGGAGAGAGTCTGGTGAAAACAGACACCTACCATGTCAGGAAATACTTTTGAGGAGATCATCAATGATCCAATTTCACTCATAAGGAGCTGACATGTGATTGGTGTGCCATGAGGTCCATGTGTTGGAAAACAGAATGAACATCCTGTGGCCATACTGCAGTTATTCCCAAGTGAAAGAGGCCTGAGAAATCAGTCAGTCAGTCAACCTTTATGTGCTCATTAATTTTCATGCAGGTTGGTACAAATAGTAAATCGAGATTGTGTGGGGAAAAGCAGACAAAATAAATAAGGCAACCAAACAAGGCAGTGTTAAATGGATCAGGAAAGAAAAGTAAATCAATCACTGTGTATCTCACGGTCTGTATGGGTTACAGTGACAAACCTGGTGTGTATATTAGAGTAATGGAAGACTGTTAAGAATACTGCACACACATACGTAACTGCTGTAAAGGTAATCACCCTCTCAGCTGAGTCTTAGTGAATTACAGTGCATTGATTCCCTTAGTCACAGTCTACTAACAAGACTTGCTGTTGGCAGCAAAGTGACACTTTGTGGCCCACATTGTACTGGAAAACTCACAATCCTGGCTTTCCTCTTGATGCTACATTAGCACATAGTACCAACACTATCAGTAGTACTTTTCCCTGAAGCAAGTCGTCTCTTTCAGTTGGATAATTCACTGCCTCCCAGCAGATCTTGATCAGTAACGCTTTTGGTGAACAAAAAGTACAATGTGTTGACTGGGCTTCCAAATGCCCCAGATCTCAGTCACGATCCAGTCAATGTGGGATGTATTGAGCACCTGTGTGGGAGTGAAAAAGCCCTATAAGAGCCATAGAAAGAGATATGATTACTGTGTTAAATCATTAGTTCTGTATTTAATCAAATTCAAACTGTTTCCTGGGCTAAAATGTGTCTCACCCGAAGCATGAACACCAGCCTTTACACTGTGAAGTCATGAAATCATATTAAAACCATGATCAAATCAGAGAACTCCTCTGTGTGAAACTCAAAACAGTTTGTATGTCTTACAAGTAATACCCATCCTGTGGACTGCAGTGAGACTTTTTCAACTGGAAGTCAGTTAGTGCTGTGATCCCCATCACCCTGTTTGCTACACCGTTCTGATATCGAGCTGGCACTGTGCAGAGAAGTAGGACACACACAAAGCAATGAGCTATTAGAGGAATATTGATCCTCTCAGAGGCAGTCCCACAGAAGACAGATAGATGTTTCAAAAGAGAAGATACATGGGCACATCAGCCTATAATACAGTGCTTCCGAGACGGGCGCTGTCTGGCAGTCGGGCGTAATTTTAATGCCATATCACAAAAAGCAGACATAGAATTGCTTAATGTACCTTTTATCTTGAAAGTTAACACCGTATAGAGTATGTGAGAAGAATTATAACAGAGTTTCATGGAATGTTTAGCCTATAGAAAAGCCAAATCCCTGTCATTTTCACAGCACGCTTATGGATTTTTTAAGGATGGTAAAATGGAACAAAACAGCAAAGCCAGCAGGTTGCAGCAGTTTTCCACCTTTGATGACTCTGTTCCATTCTTTATTAGTTTCCTGCTTCCCCTCTGTGAAACACCGGCAGCACAAGCTGATTTTCCACAACCATACATTCATCTCTGAATCAGCAGATCAAGCAAAACTTTTATTTTCACACATAAGCGCAAAGCTCTCAGTACCTACAGCAGTTTTCTACTCGAAGCTGTTGAGGAGTTTAAATCTAGCAAATAGTGTGATTCACTGGTTCTACTCTAAATGGTAAATGGTAAATGGACTCCACTGATATAGCGCTTTTCCTCTGCATACTCTGCCTAATTGTATGCTGCATTTCTGTTTGAGAGCAAACATCAGAGAAGTAGATCAGTATTCAGAGGGCAACGGCAGAAACTCTCTGGGTAGTGGAAACTGTTCCACTCTCTCTGATCACTCTCTCTCTGTCTCTCTCACGCAGCTGTGACTGGAAGTGTCTTCATGGGGAGATTAATGTGGATTTGTCGTAACAGAACTGTTTGTCCATAGCATGATTATTATCAGCATTTAATCAACTGTGATTGCATTAATCACTAATTGAATAATGACTTTTTAACCACAATCCATTTGTTTTCGGGGTCAGCCAACTCACTGAATCTTCTTCAGTCCATTCAGACTAAACATTGACAATACATAATGTGTGTAAACAGTGGAAAGGAGCACAGTCCCTGTTACCCATCAACGGATCTCCTCTTCCCCGCAGATCAAGAGAAGCTCTCTAATCTTGCTATCTTGCCATTGCTGGGTCATCTTACGTTGTGTCCAAAAACAACAAGCGTGCTAACTTAGGCCTGCTATGTCGGCGTCATCACGTAAATTACCGTGTTGACCCGGGTCTGCCTTTCACACTGAAGCTGATCAGAGGCGTGCCGATTAAAACTCGGCCAGCTTACAGGGTCAGTCGACCCAGGATAAAAATGCCATTTAAACTCTTTCCCACGAAAATAAGGAGCCAGTTATTAGTGGGTTTAAACAGGTTTTTTGGCCAGTGGGAAAGTGGTATAACAGATCTGGTCAGCCACATGCTGAAAAGCCCTATTCAGTGGACACTTTGAACAACTAAATAACACTTGTGCAACAAATCGAAGTTTACAGCAAAATGTAAAAAGTACTGCAAAAACCACATTATTTTTTATCATGCCAGTACTGAGCCCCTAAAGGGAAATGTTTTACATGCTCCCTGAAAACTTTTACGTGCACACGTAAGAAACTTTACGTGCGTACGTAAACCTTTTAACTCTGCGTACCGGTTGCACCGGTGTACGCATGTGCCAGAGCGCCACAGCAAACATCTCCACCGTGATGATGGCTGGTCTTGATTCAGCGGCACTGGCAGCTGATGGCATGGCGATATTCATGGTTCAGAAGCCCCGCAATTTTGGCAAAAAAAGAAACTTTTCTGAACTGGATATCGATCTTCTCAGGTCAGGTCTGAGGTGGAGGTGAATAAGGAGGAGCTCTTTGGAAGAACATAAACGGGAATTAAAGGAGGCTAGAAAAACGCTGTCTGGAGGAAGATCACCTTTACGTGTACACGTAAAGTTTCTTACGTGCGCACGTAAAAGTTTTAAAGGAGCACATAACACTCCCTTAAAAATATATGTATAGTTGATGTCCATTTAGGGGATCTGTATGTCAATGTTTTGTTTTGTTTTTTTTCAGGCGAGGAGTATGTCAATTTAAACTGAACTTGTACATTGGTACAACAGTTAGCACTGTGAACTCACTTAAGAAAAATCCTGGAACACGGGAACTTTGTGTGGCGTTTCAATCTTCTCCTTGTGCAGGTTTTTACTAGTTTTCATAAAAATCAGTAGTCATGCAAGTCAGATCAGTCAATTTGAAAGAAATGCAGTCAAATCTTTTTTTAGGAGACTTGTATGAATTTTTCAGCATTTCAGCACCATGGACAGCACCACACAGTACATGAGAATCTCGTGATGCGTATTCTCTGCAAGTGTAAAGTAGTGATGCTGTGTCTGAGGTCTGAACAGAGAAGGTGTTGCTGGGAAACATGCAAGAAGCACCAAATATTTAACTTCAAGCTGGTGCTTCAAGACATTTGAGTGGGAAAAGAAAATATAACTTAATTGGCCAGATCATGCAAGTTTAAGAACTTCTTTAATATTAGTTCACTAAAACAACATATTAATATAATAATAATAATAATAATAATAATAATAATAATAATAATAATAACAATCTTTGGAACTCTGATTAAAAAATAAATCCCATCTTGATGTATTGAATTGTTCCTACACAAATGTTCTTTCAATGTCAATTTTTTTTTTTTTTAATTCTCCAATGTTTTTTTTTTTCACTCTCCAGCAAGACTGTGAAGACATTTTCATAAAAGACTTGTCAGTCTAAAAAAAGTCATTGAAATTATGTGGTAACCAGAGACCATCTAAAATCTGTTATTCCTTTGCATTTGTCAATTGCAAAGGAATTGTGTTGTATATAGATTGTATCGTTTGTGTCTTTGTATATAACTGCATACAAACTTTTGTTTATATTGTATGCAGAATTCTTGCACTATTTCTTTCTTTTTTTTGCTTCCTTTTAAATATCTTAAGTTATTGTTACTTCTCTTTTTTTCTTGTGCTGCCAGGAAGCTTGCGATCTAAGAATTTCACTGTATGACATTAAGCCTGTGTTGTTTTTTTACTGTGTATGTGACAATAAAACTCTTGAATCTTGAATTGATATGTAAAATATTTCAAATATTTCTGCGTGATTTGAATCCTTTATCTCTCTGGACCTTAAGGACTTCTCTTAAATTTTAAACAATCCGCACATTAGCTGGGTCAAAACATTTCGACCTGAACTATGGATCAGCCAACAAGCTGACCAAACCCCTAATGCAGCTCCTTTGGTAACATAATTCAGCTTGTAGATTTGAAGTGATGTATTCAGTTATGAAGAAAATAAACAAATTAACCTTAACGTTCAATTTGAAAAGTTTTGGCACTTAAACCAAATGCCAGCATGTCATTTTAAAAAAAAACAAACTATGAATTAAAACAGTACGTCAAACTGCAAAATGACACCTGTCTGAATGCACCGATTACCAAAGAAATGCTTTCCTCTGTACCTGTTATGACTTCTTCTTATCAATTGTATTGTAATATCCCCTCACTCAGCCTCCCAGATACTGTCTACATCAGAACACTTTGTCCTACCTTTTTATCAAGCCCCCCCCCCCCCCCCCCCCCCCCCCCCCCCCCACTGTCAGCATCCTACTTTAATTTGCACACACTCATATTGTCTTAGATCAATTTTTGACAACTACAATCACTGTGGAGGACATTTGGGTGACTGCCAATTAACCCCCCCCCCCCAAAAAAAAAAAAAATCACTCCAGCTCACTTTTGTAGCAACCAATTGCTATTCAGATGTTGCACTGAATAATTTCCATGACCAGGGACGTGGGAGTAGAAATCCTCAACCGGCCTCCCTCACACTCCTCTCCCACCTTCCTATCTCTGACCCCTTCATAAATATTTATAAAAGCATTTTAATAATGTGAATTGAAATGAGAAAATATCATTTTGAGAAGTGAGGAGTAGAAATAGCAGGAAGGTGAAGAATAGGAAACAGCGAAGGTGCAAAAATCTCCCACACCTGAAAAATGGAGTCCTCCTGGGGTCAAGCCTTCGAGACATGGGAGGCGCCAATAAATGAGATGAGTGTTCGACACAATTTGTGACACACACACACACACACACACACACACACACACACACACACAGTCTTGTATTTCTATCCTTGTGGGGACCTTCCATTGACTCCCATTCATGTCTAGCCCCTAACCCTGACCCTTACCCTAACCCTAACCCACACCACAACACAGCCTAACCCTAAAGAAATGTTTTTGCACTTTTACTTTTTTCAGTAACAACAACATGGTCAAGAAAACACTGTTTCTCCTACTTAGGACCGGAAAAAGGTCCCCACAAGGCACGTTGTTTCACGTTTTGCTATCCTTGTGGGGACATTTGGCCCCAAGAAGGATAGAAATACGAGAACACACACACACACACACACACACACACACACACACACACACACACACACACACACACACACACACACACACACACACACACACATCATTCTGGCAATGTACTATCTTCAGCATTGATTCTTTGGCATATCAGACATTTAAAGTAATCACACTGTCTGCACACAGTCCATCGCAATGGCTGTGTTTCAGTGGAGAGAGTGGTCATCTCTCAATCGGGAGGTTAGTTCTATTTCTGTCTCCCCCTGCCTGCATGTCAAAGTGTCGTTGGACAAGACACTGAACTCTAAATTGCCCCCAGTGGATGGATTGAGCATGGCAGCCACCTCCACTGGTGTATGAATGTGTGTGTGAATGGGTGAATGTGAATAATACAGTGTAAAGTGCTTTGGGGCCCCTGCAGGGTGAAAAGCGCTATATAAGTGTAGTCCATTGACCATTTAACTGCTGCTACTTAAAAATGATGTTTCCTCCTGCTCTCTGAATGCTGCTCATGAAACAGCAAAAACACTGCTGTTTAAAATAACCCAACCTCCTGGGTCCTCCTGGGGTCAAGCCTTCGAGACATGGGAGGCACCAATAAATGAAATGAGTCCTCGACACATTTGGAACACACACACACACACACACACACACACACTTAGATCATTCTGGCAATGTACTATCTTCAGCATTGATTCTTTGGCATATCAGGCATTTACAGAAATCACACTAACCGCACACGTTCCATCTGCTGCCACTTAAAAATAATGTGTCCTCCTGCTCTCTGAGTACTGCCCCTGAAACAGCAAAAACACTGCTGTTTAAAACAATCCATTGACAAAAGGAGGGGAAACTGTTGGTAAATGAAGTATGGAAGTGAAAGTCTCACAGGAACACCGGGGAGAAAATGAGATTAGATGCATGTGGAGAGGCGGGTCTTGATCTCTGTCAGAGGAGACAGATAAAGACTGAGATGGAGATGAGCCCTGGGGGGAGTGAGGTGAGGACAGCTCGTTTTCAGAGGGGAAATGTGAAAAGGACGAGGTGCTCGCTGTGCTACTGCTGTAGCCGTCTCTGATCTGATTGATAACCTAAGTTGATTCTCTCGTTGTGTGGGTGACAAGGCTGTCTTGATGTCTCCCACATAAGAGAGAAAATTCATGTTCTGGGAACAAGAAATACAGACACTCCTTTAAAAGAGGATAACCAAAGCATTCAGTGGTTGTGTGGAAATGCATCAGCTCAGTTGCAGAAGAAAGAGAGTACAAAAGATTTCAAATAAAAACTTGAAAAATAACAGGAACAAGCAGTGTGGCAGCAGTTACAATAGGATGGGTCATTCCGTTCTTAGTTACTTATTTACTTAGAGCTCCAGCGAGGGTCAGGGTATCCTGCCCCAGTGCATTGAGCCGACCAGATGAACCAGATTTTTCCAGTGCTGGCGATCTTGTGCCAGCTGCTCTGCATCCTCCACAGCAACTCCGTGTTGTTGGAGGTCACTCGCAACGACATCGAGTCCAGGGTTTCCCTCATGGTCGTCTCCAGCCTGCGGCCTTTGGGTCAAACTGGAGAATGGCTCATGTCGGATGTTCTGGGGGTAGATGAAAGACATGGCCGAGCCAGCGGGTGCGGTGTTGTGCGACCAACGAAGATGCTCGGGGCTGGCCTGTGCGGGCTCTAAGCACTTTGTTGGAAACTTGCTTGGACCACCTGATGTTCTCGATGGTTCTAAGAGCCCTGCTATCAAAGCCATCGATTCTTGTGGCCAGAGTGTCGTTCAGGGGCCACGTTTCTGAGCCATAAAACAGGATGGAGAGTACAGCTAATTTGTAAATCTGGAGCTTCGTCATGCGTGAGATGGTCTGGTGCTGCCAGAGTGGTTTCCAGAGGGACTGCAGAGCAGATGCTGCCAGGGCTCGTCTGCGATCAATCTCTGGTTTTAGGTCCTCGCTGTCTGTCACCATAGACCCCAGGTGCACAAAGTTCTTGACAGGCTCTAAAATGTCACTCCCGGTTTGCATGGGAGGTGGATCTGGTCCTTCACCGACATACATGAACTTGGTTTTAGTCCAGCTCACTTGGAGGCCAAGCTGTGCTGCCTCCTCACTGTAAATGCCCAGAGCGTCTCTCAGCTGACTGTAAGTCGTGCTGAGCAGGATGGTATCATCAGCGTATTCCAGGTCCGTCAGGTGGTAGTTGCCGAAGGACACTCCGGAGACGCGCTCACAGACCTTGGACATCATATGGTGATGATGCAGTTAAAGGACCAGTATCATGCTTTATTAGCTTATCCAAACCCTATTATTGACATTAACATGGTAATAATCTATTTTTGGCGCTAAGGAAAAGTCATTTTGTGTTAGATAAAATATTTCTGGGGGCTAATTCTGAAACCCGGAAGAGAAAACACTCTGGTTTACTGAAAATCCCGCCTCTCCCCCTGTGGACTTTCACTGACAGTGTACTTCAACCAATCAGAGCTACGTTAGCGTCTCTAAGGGTTAGCTTTAGCTCTTTAGCTTTAGCTTCTCGACACGCAAAGACACGCAAAAACATCTTTTCCTGTTAGAAACTCACCAAGTGCAGGCCCTTCAGACTCTTGCTCTTGCATGATTGTTGCTTTCAGACGATGGTTAAAGTTTATCTCCTTAATCGGAGATATAAAAAGCGGCAGCGCTGATACCGAGGGTCTGCAGGCAGGGGGGGGGGGGGGCGGTCCTCAGTGTTGTCTGTGCGGGGGTGGGGTGGGAGAAGAGTGGTGGGGAGGAGTTCAACTTTTGTGACGTACTTAGGTTTGAAGAGTTTCAAACGAGCTGTTTTCTACCCGAAGGGAGGGGCTGCTGTAAAGAGCAGCAGACTGAAAAAGATTACTAAGACATGCGTGGAAGAAGGCAAATAAAATTTTGGGGGTGGTTTAAAAAGGGAATTCAACTTTGGGGCATGCTAAAAACATTTAAAAAATGGATTTTGCATGATATAGGTGCTTTAAAAAGATCAGGAGCAGCCACACAACCCTGGCGAACCCCACAGTAGATGGTAAACCAGTCGGAGTCAATACCGTTATTACGGACACAACTCTCTGCGTTGCTGTAGAGCAGCTTGAACAGAGCGATAATCTTGGGTGGTGCTCCAAGGGTTTGGAGGATGTTCCACAGTGAGGAGTGGCAGATGGTGTCAAAGGCGGCCTTCAGATCAATGAATCTAATATACAGATGGCGGTCTTTACAAAATTCTTGGGTCTTCTCTATCAGCAGACGTACGGCAGAGATGTGGTCGATTGTGGAGCGATTGGGCATAAAACCAGCCTGCTGGGGACAGCGGCGGCTTCTGATCGCTAGAAGGGCACGGTTAAGCAAGATCCTAGTGAAGACCTTGCCAGGGATGGAGAGCAGGGTAATGCCTCTATGGTTTCCGCAGATAAGCCGATCACCCTTGCGTTTCCAGAAGCGCAGGATGACCCCTCTGGTCCAGTCAGTGGGCAGCTGCTCTGTTTCCCACACCTGATTGAATAGGTGGGTTAGCTTTCACCATGCCATCACCGCCGGCTTTGAGCATCTCACCGGTGATGGCACAGATGCCGGGGGCTTCCCTGACGTTCAGTTTCTTTAGAGCAGCTCTCACTTCCCCGGGTGTTATAGGGTCTGTGCAGGAGGCGTCGCTAGGGGGTGCGGTGTTTGCAGCCTCTAGGAGGGTGGGATCAGCCAGGATGGTGCTGTGCTGCAGGAGGAGGCTAAAGTGTTCTTTCCAGCGGTCGAGGCAGCGGTCGAGGCTTCAGTTGCGATGAGATTACCGTCAGAATCTTTTACCAGACTCAAGCTGTCAGGCTTCTGCTTCCCAAAACTTCTCCCTATCCTCAGCGATGGCCACATTGCGCAGGCGGTTCAGTCGCCGATTCCGTTCTTGCAATTTTTAATTATTACCTAATGCAAGTTGCTGTTGGATTACCTGTTAGTGGTGTGTTTTTAACTTCATGCAGGTGAAACATTCATTGTATCACACGGTTAGACAGATAGATAAACTCATATTTGCATGGACGGACAATGTAAAGTTCATAAATGACCTTTGATGCATATTTTTAGGCTGTGAGAGGAAGTCCGATTACTCTGAAAAAAATCATGCATGATCAGAACCTGGAACCTCCACACAGACAGTTCATTCTTAGCCATGACCAAATAAAGGTAATCCAGAATCATTGGTCAACATGAAAATGCCTGCAATTTTCTGCCTTTTCAAAACATTTCTAAAAGGAATATTCAATTTCTTACCATTTTTGTTTCAGTAGTATTTGGCCATCTTATTGTTCCCTGAATGGTTCCACATAGCAAGCTCCCACCTTGGTATTTTGCAAGGCCACTATTACTGCAGCCTGGGATTTGAGTCACCCACGTTAACTCTGCCTCTTTTAAAGAAATTCAAGAGAGACAGATTAATTTTTCCCCCCGTAGCAGTTAAATGATATGACTCATATCAGTGGTGGGCCATCAGGGCCTGCAAAGCCTTCTCTGCTGGCCTAAGAAGTAACTGAATTACAGACTGATGTAAATTATATTTTGTCCATAAATAATTAATAAATAATTCCAAACGGTATGTTCCAGTTCCTTTCATAGTTTTCCCGTGGTTGTGCTGCTTCCAGACATGTTTTTTTCATATTAAATCATTCAACCAATCAGATTTCAGGCATCATCTGTTGCTAGGGTCAAAGAAATCTGCCTGAGGCCTTCACAGTCTGTTCCTGATGGCGCGGTAAAGTAAAGTGAAGCGTCAATCAGACAGCTGCTTCAACCAATCAGACAGTTGCCTCAACCAATCAGATTTCGAGTTGGTGACTCAGCGCCTTCTAGCTAGCGTACACTAACAACAGCATATCCAGGCCTTCTGATTTACATTCACCAAGAGATACAGTAGGGGGCGGTATGCACCTAAGTTGTTGGTCGCCTACCTCAATTATTCCAAAGAAGAAGAAGAAGACCTGAAGAGAATTAAAGGGGCTGTATCATGCTTTTTTAGCTACTCCAAACCCTAGAAATGGCATTAACATGGTAATAGTTTATTTTTGGCGCTAAGGAAAAGTCATTTTGTGTGAAATAAAAGATTTTCTGGGGCTAATTCTGAAACCCGGAAGAGAAAACGCTCCGTTTCACTGAAAATCCCGCCTCTCCCCCTGTGGACTTTGACAGACAGCGAACTTCACCCAATCAGCGCTTCAAAACAAATACGCTAGCTAGCTTTAGCTCTTTAGCTCCAGCTTCTCCACACGCAAAAACGTCTTTTCCTGTGAGAAACTCACCAAGCGCAGACCCTTCAGACTCTTGCTCTTGCTTGACTGTTGCTTTCAGACGATGGTTAAAGTTTATCTCCATAATCGGAATTACAAAAAGTGGCAACGCTGATTGCCGAGGGCCTGCGGGAGGGGGGCTCAGGGGAGCCATCTTCACAGTGTGACGTGAACGTGGGAAAACAGAGCTTTTCACGGGTGCGGGAGGGGCTGCCTCTCCGAGCAGCACAAACACTGGGAAAGCTTTAACACGCAGGCACGAAGGGAAAAAACGCTTTGGGGGTGTTTTACGTGAGTACATAACTATATAACAAGGTTAAAACATACAAAAAGTGAATTTTGCATGATACAGCCCCTTTAAAACTTACGCCAGAAATACCACAAGGCAAGCTGGACTTTCAGCCCTGGCTTTATGGAACTGAAACACACGGATAATCTATATGACAGAGCAATTGAACTCTTTTTGAGGAAGGAAAGGAGGATGTATTTTGTTTTCAAATAATCGGGATTTTGGTGAGTAAAATGTTCCTCTTTTCCAAAATAATATTGCTGTTTTATTAAGTTGTTGATGCTCATTGTATGTGCACAGATGTAGTAGGAGACTTGTGCACTTCAGCAAAGGCATTTATTCTGGCTGCACAAGTATCTATCTGCTATGCAACAACTCTTTATGTGCATATCTGCATCATAAGATTTTTTTTTTTTGTAGACAAAATAGTTATTGAGAGGTGGATTGATTCAGGCGGATCTGTTCTGAAGGCCTTAGTGTGAAATGCACGGTCCGCCACTGGGTATGAGTGTTGTAAGACCAGTTCTGCAGAGGCGACACCTGGAGGTAACAATTAGTTTGGCGATATATTGACATTTATTGCAGAGTTGTGGTAGGGTTTGAATTGAAGTGAAAAAAAAATAGTTTAGTAATCTGGCTTGCTTTGACTTTACCGTGATGTTTAACATCCAGCCAAAGGTTGCATATACAATGGGGGAAATAAGTATTGAACGCATTAACTGTTTTGTCATTACATTTATTTCCAAAGATGCAATTCATGTGACATTTCTTCCAGACACTGGTATTAACTCAAATAATCCACACATGAAAAGAAATCACAACATTCAAATCCATAAATAGTGATTATGTGGAATTAAGTGCAATAACACAGGAAAAAAGTATTGAACACACTATCTGAGACTCGTTTAATACTTTGTGGAGAAGCCTTTGTTTGCAATGACTGCTTCCAGGCGCTTGTTGTATGTATGAACTAATCGCCCACACTGCTCAGGTGTGATTTTTGCCCATTCCTCCGCACAGATTGTCTTCAAATCCTGAATATTCTTTGGTGCCCTCTGGTGAACCCTTATCTTTAGTTCTTTCCACAAATGTTCGATCGGATTTAAGTCAGGGGATTGACTGGGCCATTCTAACACATTGATTTTCTTTTTTTTAAACCATTCGAGAGTCAACTTTGCCGTGTGCTTCGGATCGTTGTCCTGTTGAAAGGTCCAGCCCCGTCTCATCTTCATCATCCTGGTGGATGGCAGGAGGTTCATCTCAAGAATTTGCCGATTGATGTTTCCATTCATTGCTGCTTCAATTATATGAAGTCTGCCAGTACCACGAGATGAGAAACAACCCCATGCCATGATGTTTCCACCACCAAACTTCACTGTTGGTATAGTGTTATTTGGGTGATGTGCAGTGCCATTTCTCCTCCAAACATGGTGTGTAGTATGACAGCCAAAAAGTTCAATTTTGGTCTCATCTGACCAGACAACATTCTCCCAGTATTCCACAGGCTTATCCAGATGCTGTTTAGCAAACTTTAGACGAGCTTCAACATGCCTTTTTTTGAGGAACGGAGTCTTGCGGGCTGAGCGTCCATAGAGGCCATGGCGGTGGAGTGCATTGCCTATCGTTTTCTCTGTAACACTTGTACCTGCTGCCTCCATGTCTTGCTGGAGTGCTTTCCGGGTGGTCCTTGGCTCTTTGAGAACTCTTCTGACCATCTTTCTGACTCCCTGGTCAGAAATCTTGCGAGGAGCTCCTGTGCGCGGCCTGTTGATGATAAGGTGATGCTTCTTCCACTTGCGGATAATGATTTTAACAAGATGACAAGTTATTAACAACCTAATATTGATCAAACGGAAACAAATCAGTAGGAGAAATCGCTTCATTTTGCACATCACATCTGATTTGAAATCCTGTTTTTGACATTGGTGACTTTCAATTCAAATTCAACCAAGCCCGACCTCAGTTTCTTTGAAAATGCCTAGAAATTCAAATGATAACCACTAATGTACTCCATTTACCTTAATATAGTTGTCTGTTTATTTATTTATTTATTTATTTTTAATCATGTCCCTTCCCAGCAACCCAGCATCAGTAAGTGAAAAAAATTCAGTTTTTTATTTACTCATTTATTGGACTTGAGGTTTTGAAAAATCTAATTATAAGTCTGAGAAAGAAAAAAGTCTCCTAGAATAACAGCAACTCATAGAACTTGTGTGGAAAAACTGGTTTTTATCAGTAGATGATCCTTATAGAGCAAAACTCAAGTCAATGTAAGTATCACCCCTCAAATGTAGTCTCATATATTATTCCCTGCTTTCTTCCTCGCTGTAATCCTCATCCTCTCTGATTTGGAAAAGTCTCACCCGAGCTGTAGACTGTATAAAGAGATTTCTCTGGAGTCTCACAGTAAATACGTCTTTATTTAAACATTCTCCCACATGAATAGGAACCTGTCAACTTGTCTTCTTTCTGTCAGGATCAAAACACACACCTACAACTCAATGCTCTTTGCATAATAAGTTATTTAGTTTGCCATCAGATGGAATACAGTCCTCATCACAGCAACTGTGTTCTTTCTGCAGTCTCTTGAAAGGACCTGAATCTAGGTTCCTTATCACTCTGAGCAGAAAACAATGAGTTGAGAGAAAGAAAAGGCCTCAATGAATGAAGGGCAGAGGGAGGGGGGAACATAATAGATAGTAGTGGAAACTGATTTTCAACAAGCACTTTTATTGGACAAAAGCTTGGCATCTGAAGAAGGAAATGGTCTCCCTGAATAAGGACGGTGGTGAAAATGTGGCTTGGACCTGATAAAAGGATGCCAGAGGGAAGGTAGATGGAAACAATGGGTTGAGAAAGGAAGATAAAGAGTGATTAAAGAAAATGAGAAAAGAGGAATAACAGATGCAGGAGGGAAAAAAATATGAAAACAAGATTGAGTAAAAGATCAGAGAAAAAGATATTGACATAAAATGCGGGTGGGACAAGAGATGGATGCCCTTTAGGTTTAAATTGCCAAGCTCCAGATGGATTTGCAATGGTTCTCTTCTATTCTTAACAACTTATTCATCCCAGCTCTGTCATTAGGTGAAGGGGAGTTAGCAACACGCTCTGAATTGTGTTACTGATTCCCCGACTCAAAAAGCTAAGACGAAACACACTGATGTGGGACTTTGAAAACTAAATGCCCACAAAAAAAATGTTTTGTGTGTGTGTGTGTTTGTTGTCTTGCTTTAGATGTTTTTGTTCAAAAAAGGGGAAAAAAAGCCTTGTGAAGTTGTAAAGAGAGTTTTGACAACGGGTTTGAAGTGGATCGAATTATTTTTCGGCAAATATACAATGGAGGTTATGTTTGTTTTTTTGTTTTTTTGTCTGAAGTAAGACATGGTTTGCCATATTGTATGAAGTGCTGTCAAACTCCTTACTTAAAAACTAATAAAAAAAAAGAATTAAAAAATATATATAAAAAAAGAGAACTAAATATCGAGTGACAAGATGACTGACATCCTCGCTGCTATGTGCTATTTTCGGTAATGTCTGTTTTAAGGATTTACCTATGAATTCTGTGACTGCATTTAACAATCTGTGTATCGGTATAGAAAGCAGTGGTGAGCCCGACTCATGAATAACTCTGCTTCAGATGGCTTGTCTCGCCATGTCTGACAGCTTCCAGGCAGTGTAATAATGCATTTCTGCACAATATTGCAGTTTCAGTCAATAATTCCAAATGACATTAACCTGAGACTGGAAGGGAAAATTCACTCAGGCTACATGAAGCCGAGCAAAACTACTCCACATACTGTATATCTTTCATATATGTTTGTATAAATCTGAGATTTCAGTCGGTTTTAAAATAAAATTAGCCTCCGTTTACACATTTTAAATGAAAACACATTGTTTCTGTGTTCAAACAGCTGGGCTCTGAGGCTCATTGTCGTGTAAACGGACCTCCAAAACGGGGTTGCAGAACCTTGAACCACAAGTTGCGCCAATTGTATTCGCTGATAACCTTGCATGACAACAGTTTACCTTGATGTTCAAACTGGTCAATATTACTCATCAAGTAAAGCACACTAAGACTTCTAAAACAGCAAAGATGAATTGTATCTGTGAATTCCAAATGCCATTTTTAGAATCCAGAGAGGAGAAAGCTCTCGCCGTCAGCCTTCTCTGGAACCTGTAAAATTCTAAGTTCAAAATGTGATTCATCGATGGACTTCCATTTTTGTGGTATCTGTTAAAAATTTCTTACACTTTTTTTTTTTTTTTTTCTTGGTGGGGGGGTGGTGTTGATTTGTCCTTATCCAACTTTTAAAAGCAGTGGTACCAGGTGAATGAACCATCACACAGCATATTTTAACATTAACAATCAATTTTCCAAACGACCTCTTTTGTTATCACAGTCATGCAGTTGGTGTCTGAGCCTCCAGGAGATGAAGTGGCTGCTCTTCACCATTCTGGCTGCTATAATTGGTTAGAGGATCACTCAGTCACTTTTAAATCCACCAGTAGGCCTTTGTGCAGTTGGAACATTTCTGTTTTATAAATGTCTTTCTGTTGGATGCTGCGGAAGCATTTAGAGCCGTGGCTGTGACTGAATGGGTCATAAGAGCTTCTTCTTCTTTTTTTTTATTTTTTTTGCTGGGACAGAAAACATCAGGTTTTACGAAGTTAACTCAAGGGAACAGAAGCAGTGTGACTTGATTTATGCAGAGGTGTTTCCACTGGAAAGACAGGTGTGCTTATTAACATTATTAAAGACAGCAATATTGGCTAAAATAGTAAGATTGGAATATACTTGTAAAACTGAAGAGTTGATTGTCCCCATTTATTTCACCAAATTTACCTTTTGGACAATCAGTATAATATAGCTGTCATGAATAAGAATATAGTTGTATAGTTGTGCTGTATTATTCTGAAAAGCAGTGATTCAGGTTCTTACTATTCATAATTAGCATAAACATGATGTATAGCCACCTGTATTGTTTTAGTCCTTTGTATAGTCAACATGCCAGATTGATTCCCAAACAGGTGCCTTTTTACTGATCTGGCACATTCAAATGAGGAATGGCAACCAGTTGAGTTTCACTGGCAAACGTGAAGTCATGTACTTGCTTTCCTTTTGGCTTTTTTTTTTTGTCTTCTGTGGCTCTTTAGGTGGCTGTCTTGTTGTGCAGCAGCTAAATGTTCTGACTTTATGAGTCTCCAATTTGCCAGTGGACTGATTGGTGCACGGCATGTGTACTGATGAGTCTTTGTTGAGCTTCTCTTGCAGGAAGCAGCTGCCTACTGCTTCTGGGACTGAACTTATACACTGCCACAATTAATCAAGAGTTGAAGGGAACTTATTCATATGTAAGTCCTCATTGTTGAACTAAAAGAAACATGAAGCAGTGTAAACACCTTCAGCTTGAGCATTCAGGGTTTCTGCTTTTCTTACTGAAGTGGTCTCGAGAGCTCCAGCATTAGTCCTTTAGTGACATTGAGCTTTCAGTGGGGATTAAATGTGAAGCAGGGCATGTTGGGATAGTTTAAAATAGTCCGCAGATGTTTGGTTAACATGGTTCATCCATCTCATCTCATGAGTCCATCTTTCCACCCCCTGCCAGCTTTATTTTGGTACAGGCTACCTTTTCTATGCCGAGCTGACAATGATGGACTGACTGGGCTATGAATAGACCTGCTGCCAACTGCACCACAGTCCCATTAAATTCACGACAACTTCTCTTCAAATCATTCTCCTGAACTTTGGTGTGAATTTTTACCACCAAGACGAGACGTCACCGTCAGAAAGTGCCATCAAGTGCCATCATCACCTGCATCCAAGCATTATTAGTATGTTCACCATTTAAAAAATAGTCTCTTCTTGTCTGTTGTCTTCATTGCGTTCTCTCTGGCAATTTAAATATATGAGCAAATCACCGATCAATCAGTCTCCGCGATGGGGTTGAGGAAAGTGCCGTGACATTGTGGTTGTGTTATTAAATGAAGGCGGAGAGCAGCTGAGAAACGGGAGCCATGCATCAGGTTATTGTCTTCCCCAAGCTGAGAGGCGACGTTCAGCAGCCGGGCCACATGAAGGGCTTGTTACCCATTCCTCTTCTGCTTTAGTTGTCATTTTCCATTTGGCTTTCACCTTGGAAGACCGACATCATTTTTTTCAGTCTGCCAACATTTTCTACATTGGTTTTCCACAGAGGCCAAGCCTGAATATCAATTTTCAGGTTATTTTTTCTTGTTCTCTCTCTCTCTCTCTCTCTCTCTCTCTCTCTCTCTCTCTCTCTCTCTCTCTCTCTCTCTCTCTCTCTCTCTCTCTCTCTCTGCCTTCCCTCATCCTATTCTAGCAGGTTGTGATATCAGCAATTACTCTGCTCATTGCGGTGCACTCAAACCTCTGTAAATCAAAAGAGAAATGTCTTCCTTTGTTGCTGTCCGGTGAGTTCCACACTTCCAGTTTTAATTACTTGTACCTGTGTGTGCACTGAAAAAAAAAAATAAATAAAAGCTCTTTAGGAAACAACTGAATGTTGAGCATTATTTCTTCAATATAAGTTATAGTGAAGTGATCTGCAGACATTTCACATTTTATACTTTATATAGGCACAGTGTGTCTCATCATTACTTGAAATACCTGCAGTTATTTGAGTTCCCAGCTGCTCTACACTCAGCATGACTACTGGGACCAGGGAAACTCATATAAGGTGACTTAAATACAGAGGTGGAAAGAGTACAAAAATATTATACTCCAGTACAAGCACTGTTACTCTGACGTGATTTTAATTAAAGGGACTTAAGGCAACTTTACAAAATTTACCTCAGTGCTGCCGCGATAGGTGCTGTGGGTAACTGCAGCCACCAACCAAGGCGGCACGGGAGCGTGCACCGGCTTCGGTCATATTTTTTTTTTTTTTTTTGACTCACAAGATAACGCTGATAAAGTCCTTCTTTTCTTCGTGGTGGCACTTTTTTATGGGCTTTGAGTGAATGCAGGTCGTTTGATGGCTGCTGAAGAATCCATTTGTACAGCTGTATCCCTGCAGCAGGGTTTCCTGCAAGAAAAAAGTTTGGATGGGGGGAGCGTGTGTTTGTTTTTTTTTTTTTTTGGGTGGGGGGGGGTGCGTGTGGTGCCGCGGGGAATGCTACTAATGTGAGCCGTCGGCTCGGGGGTGGGCGGGGGGTGCTTCCGCAGCTAACGCAGCTGCCGGTGTTCGACCGTCGGAGATTTTTTTTTTTTTTTTCTCCTCTCCGTTGTCCGGGCGCTGTACAATTTAGTGTGGGCGGGGCGCCGGACTGAAAAGGTCTGGCGGAAACCCTGCCTGCAGTGTTTTAGTCTGTGTCCATGGCGGCCATGTTCTTCCTGTTCCAGAGCTGTCGGGAACGCGCATACAGCGTCAATTTACGTCACATCCCCACGATTGTGCGGGAAATTCGGACCCCGAACTGCAACAAATTCTGTGGCACACAGCCTGTATAAGGCAACAGACAGATACGCGGATTGGGATGTTATTTTGAGTTTTTAATGCTTCACGGCCCATTACCATTGAAAAAACTGGAAATGCATGTATAGTTTTTCACAAATCTTGCCTTAAGTTCCTTTAAGTACAAGTAAAGTTACCAGTCAAAAAATCTACTCAAGTAAAAGTAAATGATTTAAAATACACTTTGAGTAAAAGTAAAAAGTTATTTTTTAACAACAGGTGTTTTCTGCCTCCATTGTGTTGTGCAAAAAGGAAACAAGGCCATGCATACGTACATATCAATTCAACTGTTTTTTTTAAAGGTAGTGAAGCAAATACATGAACTGTTTGAATATATATTGATATTCACTTATTCACCTATACTACAGGCCCAAATTTGGGGCATACCTTCTCATTCAATTTATGTGTTCTCATGACTATTTACAGAACTATATTCTCACTCAAAGCATCAAAACTGACTCACCCCCACTACTCAGGCTTGCGCGCCCAAAGCATATCCCAAGCCTGAGCAGCAGGAATAGTACAAAACTCTCACACACAGTTAACATTAAAATGTTTATCCACTATGTCAATTAGAGGGTAAATTCAAACTTTTGGTCTCGTGTATTTGCAATTAGGGATTTCTGTTTTACCAACAATCAACACAAAGATCAACACATGGCCATGCCTAAAGGGAGGTGCCATAAAACAACCATCACTCGATGTCACACACAAAGAAATTAACTGGCAACCTGGCAACTGGCAGAATGGGAAAACAAAATCTTAACACAAATTTAAACTCTGAACTTCCTGTTCAGTTTCAGCAGCAGTTGATTTTCAGAGTTTGTAGAGTTCATCTTGGTGCGCTTGGGAGTGAACAACAGGCCGGCACAACTGAACAGGCGCTCACAGGCAGCTGACGCAGGTAGACCAGTGTTGAGCTTGAGCAACAGCTTTTTAATATGTGGGAAGGAGCAGAGGAGCTCCATCTTGCTTGGCACGCAAGCAAGATACCCATCAAACTCCCTTGTGCCTTGAGACCTTCTAGCTTTCATTGATAAGAAGAAGTCTTCTTCATCGGATGAGTTTTACCCGGCGTGCTCTGCCACCTCTGCTGTCCGGTCAAGGTGTTGTCTTACATAAGTCAGGCCTGTTGAGAGCCAAACACACAGCATATGCACATGTTGAGTATTTCTGACATGCTTCGATTAGGCAACAGGAGTTCATACAAATGCAGAAATTACAATAACTAAAACTTGAAACTAGAAAAAAAATCTATTATTGCATTAGTGAATCTTTGTGGAGTGATTGTCCTTCAATGCAACAAACACTTATGTTTACAAGATACAGAGTTTAACGGTCTTCGCCAGATATATTTGTTGATTTTTTTTTTTTTTGGCACCTTTGAAATTTGGATTTTTCCAGAGTCCTGTTTACTAGCGCTGCACAATAAATCAAATTTTAATCGCGATTTCAATTTTGCCTTCTCACGATCATAAAAACACTGAAAAGAATGTCACGTATGTAACAGAAATGCATATAGACTGGGTATTTATGTTTTTATTGCCAATATTATTTTCATATATTATTTTACTTCTTTATTTGTTTCTATTTATTTTTAATGTAATTTTAGATTTAATTTATTTAACGGAACCATGTACATCAGCATTGATCACAATGGAAAACATGCTTAGTACCAGATTATAGCTCTCTTCTAATTTATTTCTGGTTGTTTTTTTTTTTTTGTTTTTTTTTTTGTTTTTATTATATTTGCAGTTGAGTTTTAGTGGTTCAATAAACACTTTTTTGAAATCAATGAATGATTGTGTATGTTATTCGTGATTTCAATATCAATCAAAATAATTAGGGCCCAACCGATATGGCGCCAGAGTGCCACAGCAAACAAAACACGATGGACGCTACTTTGAAAAGTGACTGTGTGAAGCCACATATTGTTACGGGTGGGGTCGGAGGCTCAGGCGCAGACGACACGGGAGAACAGATGGCGGGCAAAAAATGGATTTATTTTAACAAAAGGTGAGCCCAGAAGCAGAGCCGGACCAAGCTGGGTCCGGGATGACTCTCGGCAATCTCAGTCCAAGGTTGGATCCGAGTCCGGAGGAACTAGGAGCAGGCAGGCGGCAGGAGCGGCAGGCGGAGCGGATCCCCAGATGTAGCAGAGGTTAAGATCCAGCGCCGATTCCAGCCAAGGACGCCACTTAAATAGGGACGAGAGCAGCTGACCCTCATCTGGCTGATGAGCTGGAACCACGCCTCCGAAAACCCGCTCCAGTGCCGCCCACCTGAAAAACAAACAAACGGCCTCCCTATGAGGAGGCCGGGGGGCTGGCCATGACAGTACCCCCCCTCCTACGTGTGCCTCCAGGCACACGCACCAATCGCCCAGGATGGCGGCGATGAAACTCCCGGACGAGACTGGGGTCCATAATGCGGCCCCGGGGGACCCAGGAACGCTCCTCAGGTCCGTAACCCTCCCAGTCCACCAGGTACTGAACCCCTCGACCCCGGCGGCGCACATCCAGAAGCCGCCGCACCGTATAAACCAGGCCGCCATCCAACATCCTGGGCGGAGGCGGGGCACGGACAGGGGGGACCAGGTCACTCTCGGCCACAGGCTTGATCTGAGAGACGTGGAAAGTGGGGTGGATGCGCATGGACGAGGGAAGCTTGAGACGCACCGCGCAGGGATTGATGATCCTCTCCACTTCGAACGGTCCCACAAAGCGAGGGGCCAGCTTCCGAGATTCAACCCGAAGGGGCAGGTCCTTGGCCCTCAACCAGACCTTCTGTCCAGGGGAATAGGTGGGAGCGGCAGTCCGCTTGCGGTTGGCCTGCTGCTCCATTCTGTGGGAAGACCTGAGCAGGGCGGTCCGCGCCCTCTTCCAGACCCGTTCACATCTCCTCATCGCAGCTTGAACGGAAGGAACCGCCAACTCCTGTTCCTGGGATGGGAACAGAGGGGGCTGGTACCCCAGGGAGCACTGAAACGGGGACAAGCCTGAGGAGGAGCTAACCAGCGAGTTATGCGCGTATTCCACCCACGGCAGGTGAGTGCTCCAGGCCGCAGGATCCTCCGCAGAAACACACCGGAGCAGGGCCTCCATCTCCTGATTTAGGCGCTCCGTCTGACCATTAGACTGGGGATGGAAACCAGAAGACAGGCTCACCCTGGCTCCCAACGCCGAACAAAATGCCCTCCAAACCTCCGATGTGAACTGTGGTCCCCGGTCGGACACGATATCCACAGGGATGCCATGAACGCGGAACACTTCAGTGACGAGCAGGTCTGCTGTCTCCTTGGCCGATGGCAACTTACAGAGGGCGACAAAGTGGGCAGCCTTGGAAAACCTGTCCACAATAGAGAGGATTGTGGTTTTACCGTTGGAGGGAGGCAGGCCAGTGACGAAGTCCAGTGCAATATGGGACCACGGCCGACTGGGCACTGGCAAGGGTTGAAGGAGGCCAGAACAGGGCCGAGTGGATGTCTTATTCCGGGCGCAGACAACGCAGGCCGCCACAAACTCCCGCGTGTCCTTGTCCATCGATGGCCACCAAAACCTCTGTCGTAGAACTCCCAATGTGCGGGTGACTCCAGGGTGGCAGAAAAGCTGGGAAGAGTGTCCCCACTGCAGGACCTGAGAGCGGACAGAGCTGGGCACAAACAGGCAGTTAGCGGGGCCGTTACCTGGACCTGGCTCGTGCTGTTGAGCCTGTTGCACTAGGGATTCCACCTCCCATGTGAGAGATCCGACAGTGCAGGACTGGGGAAGGATGGAACCTGGTTCTGATGGGGAGTCCTCGGTGGCAAACTGGCGTGACAGAGCATCTGGCTTGATGTTACGCGACCCCGGGCGGTAGGTCAAGGTGAAGTTGAAACGCCCAAAAAACAGAGTCCAACGGGCCTGACGGGAGTTCAGACGTTTAGCAGAGCGCACATACTCGAGGTTCTTGTGATCAGTCCACACTATGAATGGCTGCTCAGCTCCCTCCAGCCAGTGCCTCCACTCCTCCAACGCCAGCTTGACCGCCAGAAGCTCTCGGTTGCCGATGTCATAATTGCGTTCTGCTGGTGAGAGGCGGCGAGAAAAAAAGGCACAGGGGTGCAGCTTGTTGTCCGAGGTAGGGCGTTGGGACAGAATGGCTCCCACACCGGTTTCCGAGGCGTCTACCTCCACCACAAACTGGAGACTGGGATCAGGCTGAATTAGTATGGGAGCTGTAGTGAAGCGAACCTTGAGTTCCTGGAAGGCCTTCGCGGCCTCTGGGGACCAAACAAACGGACGAGTGGTGGATGTGAGAGCAGTGAGGGGTGCGGCCACCTTACTGTAGTTCCTGATGAACCGGCGGTAGAAGTTGGCAAAACCCAGGAACCGTTGAAGCTGCTTCCGATTCTCCGGCTCAGGCCACTCCTGTACCGCCGCCAGCTTAGCTGGATCCATGCGAGTCTCTCCCTGAGAGATGATGAAACCCAAGAAGGACACAGTGGACTGATGGAACTCACACTTCTCGGCCTTCACATACAGGTGGTTCTTCAGGAGTCTCTCCAGGACCAGACGGACATGCTGGATGTGTTCCTCAGTACTGCGGGAGTAGATCAGGACATCGTCAAGGTACACAAAAACGAAGCGGTCAATGAGGTCTCGGAGCACATCATTCATGAGGTTCTGAAAAACCGCAGGAGCGTTAGTGAGTCCAAATGGCATAACCAAGTACTCAAAATGGCCCAGCGGAGTGTTGAACGCGGTCTTCCACTCATCCCCCTCACGAATGCGGACCAGGTGATAGGCGTTGCGGAGATCCAGTTTCGTGAACACCGTGGCGCCGTGCAGGGGAAGGAAGGCCGAGCTAAGCAAGGGCAGCGGGTAGCGGTTCTTTACGGTGATGTCATTTAGACCTCTGAAATCAATGCAGGGTCTCAGAGAGCCGTCCTTCTTGCCGACGAAGAAAAACCCCGCTGCCACCGGAGAAGAAGAGGGACGAATGGTTCCAGCCGCCAGGGACTCCTGAATGTAGGTCTCCATGGCGGCGCGCTCAGGCCGGGTCAAATTGTACAACCGGCTGCGGGGCAATGTGGCTCCTGGAAGCAGATCGATGGGACAGTCGTAAGGTCGGTGTGGCGGCAGAGAGAGGGCCTTGCTCTTACTGAACACTTGGACCAGGTCGTGGTACGCCTCAGGGACTGCTGACAGATCTACCGGTTCTGGCGGGGAGGACTGCAGAGAGACATGTGGAGTGAGTGCAGAACGTAAACAGTTACTTAAACAAAATGGGCTCCAGGAATCAATCTCCTCCTTAATCCAGTCAATACGGGGGTTGTGTTTACGCAGCCACGGGAAACCCAGCACCAGCGGGGGCTGCGAGTGGTCAATGAGATGGAAGGTCAGAGTCTCATGATGATTTCCAGAGAGCACCAAATCCACCGGACAGGTCTTGTGGCTGACCTGAGCCAGATGGAGCCCATTTAGCGACCTCACAGCTAGCTCAGACTCCAGCGGAACACAGGGAATGTCCAGCTGGCGAGCTAGCTGGATGTCCATGAAACTTTCCTCTGCACCTGAATCCACCAGAGCAGCAACAGGAACAGACTGGGTGAGATAACAGAGAGTGCCGGTTACCTGAAATCGTTGAGGGGTCTTGATGGAAGTTCGGCTCACCCGCAGCCCCGCATCTACAGGGGAGCCTGATCTTTTAGCGGCCGCTTGGGGCACTCGGCGACATAATGTCCAGTGCCGCCGCAGTAGAGACAGGCGTTCGCGGCCCGGCGCTGCCTCCTCCTCTCCTGCGAGGAGAGCTGGACCCGGCCGATCTGCATGGGCTCTGGCTCCGAAGCCGAGACCGACGCCCCCGTTCCCGCTGGCTGATTCGGCGCAGAAACTACGGAAGCCGGGACGCGGCTCGCTCGCACCCGACGGCGTTCTCTGATGCGGTTGTCCATGCTGGTGCACAAAAAAATCAAGCTGTCCAAATCGGGAGGTCGCTCTCGGGTAGCCAGTTCGTCCTGCAAGTCCTCCTGCAGGCCCCGTAAGAACGCGCACTGGAGAGCGCTGCTGTTCCATCCACTCCCCGCGGCTAGAGTCCGGAACTCGATGGCGTACTCGGTCACACTGCGGCTTCCTTGGCGGATAATCATGAGCCTGTCCCCCGCGTCTCTGCCCTTCACCGGGTGGTCAAAATTCCTCTTCATCTCCTCCGTGAAGGCTTGATAAGTCCGACAAGCCGGCGACTGATTCTCCCACAATGCCGTTCCCCACGCCCTTGCCGGGCCGGAGAGGAGCCCGATTAGGTAAGCGATGCGGGACCGGTCGGAGGGATAAGATAGCGGCTGCAGCTCAAACACGAGAGAAACCTGCGTGAGGAAGGCCTGGCAGGAACCAAGGTCTCCAGCGTACCGCTCCGGTGTGGGCGCATTCGGCTCCCGGAATGGAGCCATCATCTGCGGAGCCGGAGCCGGGACCGGGGCGGGGGGAGGAGCCACCGCGGAGACCGCTGATGAGGCAGCCAGGTGTTCGGCGATCCCAGCAACCTGCTCGGACAAACGGGAGACCTGGCCAAACATTGTTCCCAGGACTTTGTCGTGTTTGGCCAGCTTCTTCGCCACAGACTGCGGAGCCGAAGGTACCTGGTCTCTCCCGGGGTTGCCGTCTGCTGAGCTCATCTTGGCTGGATCTTACTGTTACGGGTGGGGTCGGAGGCTCAGGCGCAGACGACACGGGAGAACAGATGGCGGGCAAAAAATGGATTTATTTTAACAAAAGGTGAGCCCAGAAGCAGAGCCGGACCAAGCTGGGTCCGGGATGACTCTCGGCAATCTCAGTCCAAGGTTGGATCCGAGTCCGGAGGAACTAGGAGCAGGCAGGCGGCAGGAGCGGCAGGCGGAGCGGATCCCCAGATGTAGCAGAGGTTAAGATCCAGCGCCGATTCCAGCCAAGGACGCCACTTAAATAGGGACGAGAGCAGCTGACCCTCATCTGGCTGATGAGCTGGAACCACGCCTCCGAAAACCCGCTCCAGTGCCGCCCACCTGAAAAACAAACAAACGGCCTCCCTATGAGGAGGCCGGGGGGCTGGCCATGACACATATCCCCTAATTTTGTACTGGCAATGAATATGATCAATTGCGGCTGCTAAGACATCGAAGGTGTGGGATCCTTTCAACCTCTTACAAGCAAGTGCAGCAGACTGCCTCTCCAAAGTCTCCTCGTCTATCCAATGAACTGTGATGCCGAGGAAACATTGTTGGTGCGCTGTCCAATAATCAATGGTGGTGCCAACAAAGCTGAGCTTGGTGAGACGGGAAATCAAGTTCCTCCTCATCAGATGAGCAGCTTCCTCGATTCTGGTTCGAAGAGTAGGCCTTGAAATGACATGGCACTGAGGGTTAAGTGTGGTGATGAGGTCTTTAAATGCTGGTTGCTCTACCACTGAAAACGGATGGAGTCCATCACAAATGAAACGCATGACAAGACTGTCCGCTTTTGCCTGTGGCACACATCTGCTAACGCCTGCAATCATATCATCCAGTTTCGGTTGTTGCTACACAGTCACCAAACGCCTTCAACTTTGATGGATGTGTGATCTGAAAACATATAAATATACAATTGTTTTCATTACTCTGTAAATCACTACCTTTATTAAATGCCCAGCATTTTATTTATTATACTAATAGATATGTTTTCTACACCCAATACATTTGTGCATCAGAATGCAAATTTGGTCACAACAAAATATAAAGTACAATAATGAGCATATACAATAATAAACAAGAGAAAATTTGATCTAAATGATAAATGTATTCACACAATGTGTCTTGGTTGGTTCACCTAACGATCTAATAAAAGAATGGATATAACTTTGTAATTTGTTAATTCGTTTTGAGAATGCTAATGGAAAAGATTTGGGGCTTCCACTCTGGCATTAAAAGTGGAGGCTTTAAATGGGTTTTTTTTCATGCAAAATTCACTTTTTGTATGTTTTAAAATTGTTATATAGTTATGTACTCATCAAAAACACCCCCAAAGCATTTTTTCCTTCGTGCCTGTGTGTTTGAGTTTTCCTCGTTTTTCTGCTGCTCAGAGGCAGCCCCTCCCATACCCGTGAAAACAGTCTGTTTTCCCATACTGACGTCACTAGGAGAATAGGAGAAGAATTGTATCTCAAATTACGGAGATAAATTTTAGCCATCGTCTGAAAGCAACAATCAAGCAAGAGCAAGAGTCTGCGCTTGGTGATTTTGTAACAGGAAAAGACATTTTCGCGTGTCTTTGCATAGAGAGAAGCTAGAGCTAAAGAGCTAAAGCTAATCCTTAGAGAAGCTAATGCATGACGTATTTGTTTTGAAGCTCCAATTGGTTGAAGTACGCTGTCAGTCAAAGTCCACAGGGTGAGAGGCGGGATTTTCAGTGAAACAGAGCGTTTTCTCTTCCTGGCTTCAGAATTAGCCCCAGAAAGTCTTTTATTTCACACAAAATGACTTTTCCTTAGCGCCAAAAATAAACTACTACCATGTTCATGCCTATAATAGGGTTTGGACTAGCTAAAAAAAGCATGATACAGCCCCTTTAAAAAAAAAAAAAAAAAACTGCGGTTTGGCGTTTGCATGTAAGCAGAGAAAAATGGAGACTGGCTTTCTGCCTCCATTGATGCTGTCGTGTTGGTGTGTGAGGGAAGGAGGGAACGGAGGGAAGAAAGTGTCTGTTTATGAAAAGATTCATGAATTGCAATGTTTTCTCGGATGCAGAATTACGAGGTTAAGACAGACACTATAACTAGCTTGTAAATTTGCATTTTTTCAGGAACATACCAAAGGCTGTAAAAGACTTAAAACGCTGCCGAATCATGCCTGGACTGTACAGACCACAGGCGGAGAAAGCAGCTGCTGGATGTATGCTATACCTGTAATACTGATCATGTCAGGTTGGCAAGCTAGCTTGTGCACATGATTAGCCAGCCAAATAACAGCATTAGCTAGTTGCCATTACAGTACCAGCTCCAACAGGTTGCTACTTCAAATATATTAGCAATACTATCCATTATTTTGGGATATAGTTAGTCTGTTCAGTGTCAGTTTAACTGTGGAAAGGAAATGAAAAACATGACTTACCTCAACATGCTTGCGCAGGTTGGATGTCGAATTTTTGAAGGCAGAAATTGTCTTGTTGGGCATACCTAATCTGCATCGCATAATGAAGCTGTAGCGGTCGCTAATATAGGGCCAGGGGTGCCCAGCATTTTTTGAATCTGTGTCCTCGACCTCTGCACGGTTGTCCACCCCAATGCCTTCGTCTGCCTCCTCCATGTTCGTGTGTGAGTTGCGCCATCGTGCTGTCTCTGCTCGCTCCAATGAACTCTCTCCTTCCCATGATTCATTTCCAACCTTTTTTTCTTTCCTTTTTTTTCTCAGTAACGTTTGTGATGTAAAACGTACCGGAGTACATTGCTTAAAAGAAACTGTACTTAAAGGTGCATTAAGGAGTTTTTCAACTTTAAAAATACTTATTTTCCACTATAAATATGTTACACATTTTTAATGATGTGTACAATGTGCCCTGACATATTCATTGTAAGTACCTCTAACAGCGCTAAATTGTCACTTGAAAGTTGCAGTGCCGGTCCGGCACCAGAATTTTTTTTTGGGAGAATATGAGAGGAATGACGTAATGCACGCTCCGGCTGACCTGATTCAGATAGGTTTCGTTTTGTCCGCCATTACTCCGCCAGATGCTTAGTGAGCAACAACTGAGCAGGATCTTCCAGAAAGTAAGAAAAGCCTGGCTTCTTGCACTGCCACAGCTCCAGCACAGACTCCACCAGGTAAAAGAAACTTAAATTTTACTCGAGCGCTACTAAAAGAGCAAGGAAGGAGTTCCCCTCTTCCGTGCATGCAAGCCACAGGGACGAGTTTTTCACTAAGCTGCAGTTAGGCCCAAGGCCTGCAGGGGGCGCTGTTTCGCATAAAACGTGAAAACTCCTTAATGCACCTTTAAATAAAAGTAAAATTACATTTTTTAAAAAGTACTTGAAAAAGTATAAGTACACAAAAAAGCTACTCAATTACAGGAACGCGAGTAATGTAATTTGTTACTTCCCACCGGTGCTTAAATAATCCAGTCATAGCTTCCTATGTATTCTGGAGAACTACTGAGTAACAGTTTCCCATTAGACATCAAATTTTACAAGCATTAGACATTTTTTTTCTTTCACATCTTTTGGATGATCAAATGTGTTCACTGAGATGTCCTCAGTTTGAATTTTGATTTTATTGTTGATGTTCTTGTTTAACTTTTCATGTATTTTTTTAAATGCTGTCAATCAATAAGTCCTATTGCAGAATTGGTAATATATCAAAGGAAATAACATTAAAAATCCAGCCAATAGAGATATGTAGTATATAAATGAATCACACATGAATGCCTGAAGCTGTTTGCCATTGGTCACAGTCCATTGATGAACATCTAAACTATGCACAGTGTTTCCTGCCAGCCATTATCAACCCAGAAACTTTTCAAAATGTCAATTCTCCTGTGTGCTTGAGCGGAGGTATGGAGTGGCTGATGGAGGGGGAGCGACTGATGGAGGGGAACCGGAAATGCTTCTGCCTGCAGGCAACTCGTAATTAATTAGATCACGTAAATCTGCGCTGCTCGTCAATAAGCTGTAAATACGAGATGGACAACGCTGTCTGAAAGAGAGCCAGACAGCATCTGATACGGGACACCTCTGCTTGCACTTTTAAAATAATGACACACGGCTGAGCTCTGCAAATTTCTGGTCATTTGTGCAAACATTAAAATCTGATTTACATCACAGGATAAAGTTTGCAATAGATTGCAGCCATTTTATACAAGAAATAATTTTTGAATTGCAAAGAAACACATTTTGATTTGCTCTTGGATAATAATTAAACATACTGACGCTATTAAAAGCAATGTTAGTTATCTACTATGTTGGGGTTTACAATTGGTAATCGGGAATAAATACTAAAGTATTGATTACTGAGAGTAATTGATTACTTTAAGTAATTTAGTTACTTATTAATTTTAGTAAATTTTGATTTACCAGTTAATAATTGCAGGTCATTAACAGTGGATCACAAATAACAATCAGTTACTGCGTAACAAACTGTTTAAAGTGAAGCACCAAGTAATTTAACCCAACGTCAAATACTATTAATCAGAATAAATTATTTATTCGTTAATAATGTCAAATAATAAGCTATTTGGGAATGGAGTAGACCACAGAGTGATTTAACCATGAAATTTTTGATGAACAAGATGTTATTAATCAATCAATGATGCCACAAATTACCAATTTCTGGGAATGGGTAAATTACAGAAAATGAGCTGAGAGAAGTTGTAAATTAAGCATTAAATTAACCTGTGGTTTATTTAATTATTAATTTCGGGGCACGACCGCAACTACCAATTTTCAGTCTCAAAGATGAAAAGTTAATTTAAGCTGGTTGCTAATCTTTGGATAAACAACCATCAAATTATCAGAGAAGGTGTGAGATCGAGCACAGGCTGTCCAGCCATGAACATTGTCACAAAACACAGGAATGAATCGTCCAGTTCAGTTAATGAGCGTTTATTAACAATGTCTATTACTAATTAACACATCTAATAACAAAAACAGAACATTCAAAACTTGTGTGTGTGTGTGTGTGTGTGTGTGTGTGTGTGTGTGTGTGCGCGCACAAGGAGGAGGGGTGTTAACCTGTGTGTTTGAGTGGGTGTGTGAATCGGGCTCGGTCCGTTCTGTCCGGTGACCGGCCGCAAGTGGGTGTCTGCGTGTGGTGTGTGAATGGAGGCGGAGCTTTCCGTCTCTCGGTTTGCTGCTGCTCCCCGAAGGGAGTGGGTTGGGGGGGGCGACTCTCCCGCTCCGGCCTCCCTGGCAGGGATAGCAAGGAGAGAGAGAGAGAGAGAGACGGAGAGAGAGAAAGAGAGCAAGAGGGAGAGAGAGAGACAGGGTGAGGGAACGCCCGACGGGCGACGCGTCTTTGTGGATCCTGCGATCCACGCCTGCTCAGGTGAGAGCGAGAGAGGCAAAGGGGAAGAGAGATAGAGGGGGAGTCTCCGAGTTTCCCCGAGGAGGCGGGATGCTGGCTCGTTCCTCCACGGAGATGAGGAGAGGAAGGGGAGAGAGAGAGAGAGGAGGAGTCTTCGAGTCCTCCTCTCTGGCTCCTCCCGAGCGGGCTGGCGGTCTACCGCGCTGGTTCGAATTTACTAATCTCGGGTTAGTAAAAGAGGAGTGGAGTAGATGAGCTTTACTTGTTTTTTTTTCCCCCTTGTCCTGTTCGGCAGCTGGGTCGTGCAATATTGTATGATTGTACGAGGGGGTACCGGAAAGAAACCGGACTGTGTTTATAAAATTAAAACAAGAATGATTTCAGATTTCTGGTTGTTAAATCTCGCTACAGCATATTCTTGTGCAGATCTCTGCAAAGTATCGTCTCACAAAGTTACACAGGGAAAGCACAAACAGCGCTAACGTCGACACAGCGGGACCCGCTTCTTTGGAAAAGCACAAAACGACAGAACACATCACTAAACACGATTAGCACACAACTTATATACAGCACAACTTACATACAAATTCACAATACAAAAAAGTGTTGTCGACACACCCCACGCACCCAAGAACAATCCCAAACCCCTGTCTTGACAACACCAAAACAGAGTCGACAAAAACTGACAGAACAGAACCAGAATATATATATATATATATATATATATATATATATATATGTACATACATGATATGAGCTTTACTTTCTCACACGCATAAACAAAACGGCTCGGCCGGTTGTTTTACGGGTCTGAGGTGAGAAGGGAAGCTCGTGCTCGCACGGGAGCGCACGGAGGAGGAAGAGAGAGAAATGAAGAAAGAAAATCACAGTGCACATATCATGAATGAGCTTCAGTCCTAGTTCACAATAAAAGAAAACACAAGCATGAGTTATCACCACTATCTAAGCCTGAAGCCTGCCCAAGGCTCACCTCTGTGTGATGGAGGATTTAGCAGCTCTCAGCTGCTCTGTGTGTGTCCTGTGGCTGATGAGGTGATTTCAGTGGGGAGATCAGAGCCGTTGCTCTGATCTCGGTCTTGGCTGCGTGCAGCCGGACCTAGATGGCTCCTTTTGGGATATCCACGTGGAGGAAGAGTTACAGTCCGTCCAGACTGGACGCTCTGGACTGCAAAAAGGTAGAGGTGGAGTTGGAGTTGCCACAGCAGCATGGCTGGTAAAGCTGCAGCATTGTGGTCCTGCTGGTTTCTCGGTCCACTCCTGCTGTTCTGCTCCACTGGGGAAAGGTGTCACCGGTGAAAAAGGGAAGATGGATCGGTTCCATCGCGTCCCGCCTGCGGGTCAGTTTGGTACTGGGTTTAGTCCGTGGGAGAGACGCGCTGTGCACGTCCTTCCTAGACAGAAACTTAAAGGTGTAATACAACATTTTGATTTCTGGGTGGATCACCTAAATAATTGGTGGGTCTGTTTGTCAATCATTCTGACGAGCTGCTTTCGTAAGGCGGTTCTCCGTGCTTGCGCCCAATCAGCTTCTCCCTTTTGTGCATGCGCATTCAGAGTGTTTATGTAGCCGGTGAGCTTCTGAGCTGGTACTTACCGATGGCGAGTCTGACATAATGAAACTGTAGCTGTTTCGGAAAAATAAAGCTTTATTTATGAGCGAGGCGGATCGCAGAAACTGTACAGAGCCGTGCACGCCGGAGAAGAGGTGATCCCGCTCGTACACTTCCGCGTTTTCTGGGAGAAGCAGGAGAGCCGGGCAGATGGTCTGGCGCATGCGCGTTGTTCAAAAAGTGAGTAACAGACGTGGGGCTTCGTCTTTTCGAGAAAATGTTGTATTATACCTTTAAGCTGAACTGAAGATGGCGGCTCTGGTGACGTCTATTTGACTGGCAGGCGGAGCTCCCGCCCCCAGGGTCTACTTGGCCAATCAGATAACGGGACCTGGTAATCCTGCCTCTCTTCGAACTTGGTCTCACAAGCGCCCTCGTGAGGTGGGGTGGTGGTATTGCACCCATTTGCCAGGCTTCCCTCCCACTGTGAGGGCAAATAAGTGGCCATTTTGAGATGTTTGGACCATGAAATGCCCACCACCTGATGGGGGGGGAGGGGATTCCTTTGTTCACCAGGTCTGGCTTGCTTCCGCATGGCCACAGCAGAGGGGGTCCCTTTGTTCTCTGAGGACAGGCCTGGGTCTGCTGCAAGCAGGCCGGCCTGACCAAAATGTTTCTGGTCAATTTTGACGTCCCAACAGCTATTTGCCATGTTATAAAGCCAAAGTCATCTAAAATGCCAAAACTGAACCAGTAATTCCTGACAGGTTAAGGCAGTTTTTAATCCATACCTCTTTATGTTACCATGTACTGTCTGTTAGTTTGCTTTTAAATCATGAGCCACAATCAAAGAAACAAAATCAAAGTGCACCTTAAAACTGAAATGTTTCTCATTGGAACTCACTTTCAGTTGGTTGGAAAAAAAGGGAGTTGCCATCAAGTTGCAGAAGAGGAGCCACTACCCCCCCCCCCCCTTTTTTTTTTTTTTTTTTTTGTTTGTGTCAACTTAGTCAGTGGTACATAAGTGCTGGGTTTTAGAACACCTGATCTATTCTTCCCCGAACATGGGGTCGGATTAAGACCCTAGGTGTTCTCTGAACAATTGAGTCTTCAATTGTCTCTTGAAAGTAAAAGGAGACTCGGCGGAACGCACCGAGTTAGGTAGTTCGTTCCACCATTTGGGAACAACAGAGGAGAAGAGTCTGGCAAGAAATTTAGAGCCATGCTGGGCTGGAAGCACCCATACGGACAATGTCTGCTCACTATGAAGTCTTTAGCAATTTTGAATGAGGCAAAATGCCTCTTTTATTTTCTACTTTAACCTTGTCTTGCAATTTCATGCTTCAGCTGAATCTAAATTAAAGTTCAGACTTTGGTTACTTGAAGGGGCCGATGTACTTTTTGGTAATTGTCACTTAAAGGTTGGGATCATGCCAAATTCAAAAGACGCCTGAATCCTTCTGAGGAAAAAAGTTTTTCCTGCATCACCAAGTGCAAAGTTACCGCCGTGTGCTTATCTTCTGTGACCCCCCTTAACCTTTATCTCCACTCTCTGCCTCTTTTGATGGCAACCTCTTTTCATTTCGACACGTTTAAAGCCCTCTGCTTTGTTAATGATGTGTAATTATTTTGGAGTGTATGTGAGGTGAAAGCAGATTTCTCCACATTGGGGCTATTGACAGGCTTGACATGGGTTTAGTTGTCCAGGGCCAAACGTCTCGTCACCATGGTGAAATCCTCAGGGTCGACTCTCGCTCCGCTGGGGGGAAGGGAGGTGCTCAGTGACAGAGTTCGCGAGGTAAAATGACTGTGGCTTTTTTTTTTTTTTTGTGCTTCTTCCGTCCTCCAAAAGAAATCATTCACAATGCTCTCTAAATGCAAATTGAAGACTGGGCTTTTATGTGCTGCTAGTGACCAAACACTGGCTCTCCACCACCAGGCAGTCCGAGTACGTGTAGACCGTTGAAAATGCAGGTTGTAGGTGAATATCATCAACTCTTACAGATCCTCAATCTTCCTTGGCATTAAAAGCAGCTCTTGCAGCAGAATGAAAGTCCTCGTTCGAAGGGCAGGAGTGAAATCTTTGTTTCTGAGCAGAAAACACTGAGGAGAAATGTTCTGTCCGAGCTGGGGTTTACACAGAAACACTCCTCACGTGCTAATGAAGTGGTGCCACTATTGATTATGGAGAAAAATGTACAACTGCCTTGTCTTCATATCCCTTTATTTCTCAATTGTATCTCTGTGTGTGAGAAATTTAAGTTTCTGTTATAGCAGTATCAGAGAAGAAACTAATTCACACGGAAAAAGTTGCTATTTTTTCAAAGAATGAGTTCCATGTGGATTGTTCCCACTCAGATGTGAAAGCTGTATCACTGAATGGAGAAAATTTCAGAATGAAGTCTGACATTAGCTCGAATGTTTGCTTTCACTGTGTAAGTCATAACGGCACATTTGCCAACTTGTAGACTTCATTTTGTAACAGTCAGATTTGAACTAAATATCTCCAACTGTGGAGAGCAAAGAAGATCCATTTAGATATTCATGAGTGCCTCCATAATATGCATGATTTCAGACTTTGCCCGGCAATTCTCTCCCTATAAAACCTATTATATTGCCCTCTCTGTTCATTGTAATTGGTATTTGGTAACATAATGTGTGAAATCATGTGAAAACACCATTCTATTGAACTGGGTAGTAACAGAGACAACTGTGCCAATTGAACAATCCGGTACAAGTTGCTCACGCGTGGCTGTAAAAGAAAGTTAGTTTTCTGCATGGGGAAGGATCATTTACTGTGCGTTCGTGCAGCGGTGTGTCTGCTTCTTCTTCATTTGATCAAACAGTTAGTGATAGCATCACATGTGCTGGCAGACAAATGAAATGTTCTCTGTTTGCACTGTGACGTATAGGATTCAAATTTATTCAGCTATAAAGTCACACAGATACCAAATCCTATAATGCTTGTAATTATGTATGAATATTACATGGCAGTGCTTCACAATGGCCATGGTGAAATGGTGTTTTTAATTCTGAATTAATTTAGTTTTTAAGTGTTCTGATTGGGAGTCGGGCAGACGTGACGTACTTACATATACCAGAAGTAAACAAAGCCCGGTGCTGGCATTTTTCCTCTCTTTCGTTCTCAGTTAACTTTGATGCTGCAGCTTTAAAATGGTCTGCAATACAATGCACCTGTCCATCTGCTCTTTTCATGATATGCATTTCTTCTAAGACTTCCGTTAACTGAATCGTCGCAGGACGAGTCGGAGACTTGGAATATTGTATCATCGCGAGAGAATGAGTACAGAACGACTGGAATAAACATGTCAAATTTAGAACTCAGAAAGAGAATAACGGGCTATTTTATTCAGAATTAAGGTGCCTTAAGGAGTTTGCACGTTTTATGCGAAACAGCGCCCCCTGCAGGCCTTGGGCGTAATGCAGCTTAGTGAAAAACTCGTCCCTGTGGCTCGCATGCACGGAAGAGGGGGACTCCGTCTTCGCTCGTTTAGAAGCGCTCAAGTAAGATTTAAGTTTCTTTTACCTGGTGGAGTCTGTGCTGGAGCTGTGGCAGTGCTAGAAGCCAGTCTTTCTTAATTTCTGGAAGCTCCTGCTCAGTTGTTGCTCACTAAGCATCTGGCGGAGTAATGGCGGACAAAGCGAAACTGAACAAGCCGGAGCGTGCATTACGTCATTCCTTTCAAATTCTCCCCCAAAAAATGCTGGTGCTGGACCGGCACTGCAACTTTCAAGTGACAATTTAGCGCTGTTAGAGGTACTTGTAATGAATATGTCAGGGCACATTGTACACATCATTAAAAATGTGTAACATATTTATGGTGGAAAATAAGTATTTTAAGGTTGTAAAACTCCTTAATGCACCTTTAAGCTTAATTTGGAATTAGATATTTACTAGGGTTGTCCTCAGATAGTCGACGATTCGATGATTCGTTCGAAGGGGCCTGATTCGACTACCAATCACGCAGTCGAAGCATCGAAAAAATGTGGTTATTAAACGAGGACCATTCCATCACAGCTGTATGGGGGTGCTGAATGACTGATTTTACATAGAATTGCTTGTTTTTTCCAAATAAACATGATATAAAGCCTATTTGATATACATGTTAGCCTATCAAATACACTGTGGAAAAATTTACTGAACTTGTACTTTTGTTCAATACTCTATCTATTTACTGTTTGTGAATGAACCACCACGGTGAGTGGCACAATCCCATTTTGCGTAGAGCTCCGTCACAGAGCAGCATCTCGGTGGTGATTTGGCTGAACTTTAAAAGGCTCAAAATGTCAGGAAAAAAAAACAGAACTTCAGACCAAGTCAGAAGAAAAAAAGTCAAATGCAGATTGTGTCCTTTCATATCACTTCACAACAACATGGCTTTCCACCTTAAACGGGTAAGTAGCCAGATAATTGGGCTAATAAAAGACGGTTCTGTTACTCAATTCTCATTTTTAATGCTGATGCTTTTATTTCGTTTAATTGTAATATTTTAGGTTATTATTATATTATTATTTTATTTATCTAAAAGGCTAATTCTATTTAATTTAGTGTTTGTTTTTGCATGGATGTTGCGCTGCGAAACGGACCGACACAGTGCAATTAAGCCTATTGCATTTAATTTGAGAAGATAATGTGAGAAATTGTTTAGCCAAAAAATGTGAGCTTATCTGCAGGGATTTTAGATATATATAAATGACATGCTTTAGCCCGTTTGTTAGAAGTGGGTTTGGTTCTGGTCATTTGAACTATACTTCATTTGTTTGATGTTTAGAGTCACCGACACTTTGTTCCAGTCTGTGTTGTGTTTCAGTGTGTAGGGAAAAAAATAAGTGTTGTTTTACCTGGCTGCACTACTTTTTTTTAATTTATTTATTTATTTTATTATTCTTAGTGCAATCAGGGCTGGCTGTAGGCATAGGCGCGCTGTGTACCTTGTGAGCACCGCTCTGCACTGTGCTGCACTGCTCCGACGCCCTGTGTAGGCATGCTCTGCGGCTCCCCCCGCTCCGCCAAACAAGATGATAGATTCGACTATCAGTCGACTATTGGCAGAATCGGACGAATCAGATTCGACTATGGAAATTCTTAGTCGGGGACACCTCTAATATTTACATTGTCATTTTGAAGAGGAAATAACTTTTATTCAGAATTAAGAAGAATTAAAGTCCCATGTAAACCAATACAAAGGTGTCTGATTGCAAAAGCAAATCATGACTGTCAGTGAGACTACGGCAGTCCATTTACCATCGAGACCACTGATCAGTGTGCAGCTCATTCAAACAATTCAATGTTTTTGGTGTGTGTGTGTGTGTGTGTGTGTGTGTGTGTGTGTGGTGTGTGTGTGTGTGTGTGTGAAGATCATTTCAAATAGTGAAACAGTGAAACTGAATTCTGACCAATTTGTGTTGACACTCTCTGTTGCTGGCTGTTATGAAAAGGGGTGGAATTGTGAATCAATCTGTGTTTTAATATGTCACATAACAGCTATTTTGAGTGAAGTTTTTTTTTTTTTTAATTCCATCTCAGTTTATCAAAAGAAAAAACTCTTAGCCTCAATAATTTGGCTGTGTATGATTTGCCATTCAGTTACAGTGTATTGATCTCTGAATAAGCAAACAATGTACTTCTTTTTATCCAGACAGCTTGAAAAAACTCTTACCTCTGACTGCTCATCAAAATACAATGATCTGCTCTTGTTTTGTCTTGATCAGTCGACTTTACTCTCACACACATGCCAGTATTGGAAAGATTTCATTAACAATGATTGAGTGCAGAATAAGGTTTGCAGATAGTAGCAAATAAAAACCTTTTTATAGTATAATTTGTTTGAAAACCTAACAAAACATTAAAAAAAATGCTTGATCCAGTCTTTTTTTCCCATCTTCTTGAGGTTTTTTTCTCAATTGACAGACAAAAAGCACCTCATAGACTATTAACACGATTTAAAGAAGAAAAAAAACTTGTTCCAATGAAAGAGCTTTTTTTTCAGTTCGGAAAGGGACAATTTTGGAATCCATGAATTTAAATAAAGATAATTACAGTCAGTATCAATTTTACAAAATGTTCATAACAACAGTGAATTCAGTTTTTCCGCTGATTCCTAAGTAAAAACATGCAAAGCAAAAACTGTAAAAGGACTCCTCTGTTTAAAAAAAAAATGCAGCCAATTTATATAAGCCGTTTTGTGTTAGTGGTAAGGAATTGATCTCAATTGTCTCAGTATAGATGTTTGTTTTCAACTCATGTTTTGGAGGATTGTCCCAGGTCCCCAGTGCGTCAGTGATTTCATGGTCACTTGCATTAAGCAGGGAGTCATTTTGTGATCCCACTCCACTCTGGTAATTTTACCCCCTCAGATTGTTCACTGCTGCAGTTGAAGCCGAGCTGGACTGCGTTCCTTTGTCGGAGTGAGGCTGAGAGTTCTTGTGATGAGTGTTTGTCTGCTGGCTGCTGGTTGAAATGGCTGAAGTGTCTGCATTCCTGTTGCTCTCTAATAAGTCCTCTTGCATTCCACCAAACCTCCAAATGGAACTTTCTGAAGGACACTGACTGTTCAAGTGGAGCGGAGCGCTGCCACTCAACATGCTGACTTGTTCAGCCCTGAGAGATCTGGAGAATGGCTTAGCTTGTTGCTCTGCTCACATTGTTGACATTCTTCATCATTTTCCACACGGCTCATAACAATACTGTCATGATGTGGCAGTCCAGCTTTGGTAAACAGATCTATAACCTCCCCACACCGTCTTTTACAGAGAGTCAGTCACAGGCAAACACAAGTCATTGATATGAGTGGGCTGCTTTCACAGCTGTATCTCCATCATGTTGGGACTGACACTTGGCCTATCAGGAAGTTGATGGAAACGGCAGATACCAAGCCCTTTGGAGCGCAGCCACACAACGCTTAGAAGACACTTATCTGTATACTGTGTCCCTAAACTTATGACCTTGCATGAAAATGCTCCATGGTCGCTGCTTTTGGTGTCATTGTAATGCACGAGAAATGTTGGAAAGAGTGAAGGATAAGCCATGAAATGGTCCTCACCCATCCATACACGTGGTGCATCCAAGTTAAGGTCCCATAAGTGGAGCTGATCCGAGCAGACAACAGAAGATCCTTAACATGTTTTCAGTCTCTCTAAACTGTTTGAAAGTTAATCAGAAAAATTAAAAACAGTAAAATGTCAGCTCTTATCTTGACTCTATGGCACTCAAGACAGTAAATCAAGCCAAATGTAGGGGTGCAATTATGGACTCAAACCTTCAATTCACCACATTAAGATGATAACAGTACCACATGAAAAATATTGCAAGAATTGAAGAATTTCTGAATGCTGCAGCCAGAGTCCTCATCAACACAAAGAGAGTTGAGCACATTACAACTGAGCGTCAGTCTCTGCACAAATGATTGACTTCAAAATATTTCTTTCTGATCCATCAAACTTTGAATAGTCTCGTACATGTCAGATTTACAAGTAGAATATGAAGTCTCCAGACCCCGAGATCCTCAGGAAGATGTTTACTAAGATGTTCCCAGAGTCAGAAAAATCAAGGTGAAGCTCTCACACTCCTCACCGATGAAGTAAACTTCCTGAAAACTGGATCACTGCTGACACGCACTTCCTCTAAAGCAGGACTTAAAACACCATCATTTGCTCAGGTTTTCTATGAAACAGTCAATTTTACTTGTTTTATTACCTTTAAGTTGGTCAAGTTTTTACTTTATTTATTGTGCTTTTCTGAATTTGTTCTCATGTATTTCATCAAGTTCATCACTTAAAATTAGTTTTATGTTTTAATGTATTTTTTCATTTCCATTTAAAGCCCTGTGATTTGCCTTGTGTCTGAATGTGATTTATCGCTGCATTTGTTAACTGAAAATGCTAATCCAAAGCCTTTATTTATCCATGAACACTGTGATAGATTCTCATGTCAAATTATATTTATGCAACACAGACTGATCTGCCTATTGTCTGACAAATTGAGTTCATTATTTCATCCTGAAGCACTGTAATATTTAAAATCTATTTTTAATCCTGTCAGTCTGATGGCAGGTTACATTCTAATATGCTCCTTAGATCTTGATATGCATATGAACAATCGGATATAATTATGAAAACTGACTCTCAAATGACATTTAATATGTTTTGATGAATTGGGGCATTTCAAATTTCTGACAGGATTAAATTAAGATTGAGTGATGAAAGCATGGCGCCCTGTTTCTAAAGATCCAGACCCATGTGTGGAGTGTGCATTCGTGTGTTTTCCTCACGTTTATTAATACCGATGCTGGCTTTCTGTTTTAATTTCAATGAAAGTTATTTATCTGACAAATTATGATGAGCAGTCACCATCAGCCATGAGTCCTAACACTCATCTAGACAGCACAGGCTTGGTTGATTATCGGCAGCAGCCTGTCAGTTAGTGAACACCTCAGCCAAACGTCTTAAATAGCAAACCGGTCAAATGTGGCAAATCAGATCGTAAAAAGCCAAAATTTAATTACATTTTTTTTTTGTTGTCTTTTTTTAATCAAGATTTAAGTCGGTTATAATTTCCTCAACAGACTTCCTATTCTCCACGTCTAATATGAGTTTGTGACGCAGTCTTCAATGATAATGTCACCAATGGCATCATTATCCCTGTGAGTTCAGTGTGTGTGTTTCTTTGGCAAAAACTTGGAACAAACATTTGTGTGCATGCATGTGTGTGTGCCTCCACATAATGGGACAGATGCTCGTGCTCAGGTTTATTAGCTTTGCTGCTTAAACCTGTCAAATGCATCATAATTAAAGACTAGCAGGAACCACAAGCAGACGATGTTAAGGAACGTCTCACAGAGCGCAGGGAAAAGATTGGCTGTTACTGTCAAGGTACGGGGACAATGGACTCAAATGTAGATACAAACAAGGACAGAGAAACAAAACACATCTTACAAACCTCACAACCAAAGTAGAATTAAATCCAAACACTGGAATCCAAACAGAAAGTGAAGGGAATATCAAACAGAAATACCCCCAAAAAATAAAAACAGGACTAAAAACAGATTTGAGCTGGTAATTAGACCAGACTTTAAGGCTAAAGGAGTAGCTGAAGCCCTGTTTACACAACGTTTTCAAGTGAACACGCAAAACTTGGTGACGGTTGATTGATTGAGACAATCCGAACCCAGTGGGTGCAAGCGGTTTACTTTACCCCGGGCTCCTACCATGTGGAACCGGCTCCCAATTCGGCTCCTTTCTCTCGTAATGTAATTCCATTCTCGTACTACGTGTCATTGATGATTGTTCCACTTGCAGCCTATGTACTCTCTGTATATACATGAAATGTATGAAAGATACAAGAACCTGTCTGTTCTATCTCCTTCTGTTTCTGTCCCCTCATCCCAACCGGAACAGCAGAAAGCCGCCACCTCTGAGCCTGGTTCTGCAAAGGTTTCTTATGTTAAAAGGGAGTTTTTCCTTTCCACAGTCGCTTATGCTTACTCATGTGGATCTGTTGGGTTTGCTCTGTAAAAGTGTCTGGAAATGACCATGTTGTAATTGGCACTTCATAAATAAAGCTGAATTAAATTGAACTGAAATTGAGTTGACTCAAGCCATTCCGGAGGGCACCATTATGTCTTAGTCAGTTATCTCTTAGTTTTTGTCAGTGCTGCAGCTGCTGTCCTGTGTCCCATCATTTCATCACCGGCTGGATCTCCTGACTCCCCAAATGGACTGAGCGACCACACAAACAGACTGACCTAAATATTTTGTTCGACAAAACTTAGCAAAGTTGCTATGTTTTTCGACAGATTTTTTTTTTTATTATTATTCTCATAATCCTCTGATGGCGGCGCGTGCACACGCAGCGGCTCCTCTCTGTCCCGACCAAACGGTGTTTCCGTGTTTTTTGTGCGTCCCAAGGAGAACTTACTCCCGCAAGCTTCTGCTCGACATCCGCAGAATCATATTCAGAAATACATTCACGCCAGAGATTTCAGCGGACGTGGAAAAGCTCCGCTCCTACGGTCTGCTCCGGAGTCCCGCTCAACCCCCGACCCTCGCCCCTGCGGTGAGCCCACAGTGGAGGCGCCACAGGCGGAACAGGAGGAAGCAGAAGAGAGGTAAGCGCGGAGGTATCCGAGCTAGGCTAGCTGCTAGCCCTCATCGTCCGGCTATACCCACCATCATTCTGGCTAACGTGCGCTTGCTGGATAACAAACTGGATTACATCCGCCTTCTTCGGACATCTGTAAAGACTGTGAGTGAGTGCTGTGTCCTTGTCTTCATGGAAACATGGCTCAATGACAGCGTCCCGGACTGTGCTATCCAGCTAGAGCGGCTAACATGCTACCGGGCTGACAGAGCGCTCGTCGAGGGGGGGAAGACTTGCGGCGGGGGACTCTGTGTTTACATCAGTGACGCCTGGTGCCGTGACGCAGTTGTAGTCTGTAAACACTGCTCACCACTGGTGGAGTTTATGATCATCAAGTGCCGTCCATTCTTCCTGCCAAGAGAAATTACAGCTGTTTTACTGGCAGCAATATACATCCCCCCTGGCTCCACCAACAACAGGAGTGGGGCACTGAATGAACTCTATCAGCACATCAGTGAGCAGCAGACAGCCCATCCTGATGCCTTCCTCATCCTGGCTGGGGATTTCAACCACGCTAACCCAAAGAGCGTGTTTCCACAACTCCATGGACATATTAACTTTCCCACAAGAGGTACTAATATCCTAGACAATGTTTTAACTACACACAGTGGAGCCTACAAAGCCACCCCCCTCCCCCACCTCGGAGCTTCAGACCACACTACTGTTATGCTCCTGCCAGCATACAGGCCGCTGGTTAAAATCACCAGACCAGCGAAGAAGACAATCCGTGTCTGGCCAGAGGGGTCATCAGTGGCACTCCAGGACTGCTTCTCCACCACTGACTGGAGTGTGTTCAGACAGGCGGCCACCTTCAACGACACCATAGACCTCCAGGAGTACACAGAGACCGTCACTGCCTACATGAGGAAATGCATGGACGACGTCACGGTCTCCAGAACCATCTCCACTCACGCCAACCAGAAACCATACCTGACAGGGGAAGTCCACAGACTCCTGAGGGCTAGGAATGCTGCCTTCAGAGCTGGGGATGAAGCAGGCCTAAGGACAGCCAGGGCTAACCTGTCACGAGGTATCAGAGTGGCCAAGAGACAGTACTCCAGGAGGATCGCCGATCGTTTCACTGACAGCAGAGACACCAGGAACCTGTGGCGAGGGATCCAGACCATCACCGATTATAAGCCTGCTCCACAGACCTGTGACAACTCCACCTCTCTGCTGAATCAACTGAACAACTTCTTTGCTTGCTTTGAGGCCGACAACAACACCCCAGCACAGAAAGCCCCACCTCCTCCTGACGACCAGGTGCTGAAACTGTCCCCGGACAGTGTGAAGAGATTCCTCAAAGGGACCAATGTACGAAAGACCCAGGTCCTGACAATATTCCTGGTCGTATCCCGAGAGACTGTGCTGAGGAGCTCACTGATGTTTTCACTGACATCTTTAACATCTCGTTGAGCCAGGCTGTTGTCCCCACATGCCTCAAAGCCACCACCATCATCCCGGTTCCTAAGAAGCCGTCTCCCTCCCACTACAATGACTATCGCCCGGTCGCACTCACCCCTATCCTTATGAAGTGCTTTGAGCGGCGAGTCATGCAGCACATCAAGTCTGCCCTCCTCTTCCCACCCTGGATCCCTACCAGTTTGCTTATCGGTCCAACCGCTCGACCGATGACGCCATCGCCACTGCTCTCCACTCAGCCCTGACCCACCTGGAGACCAAGAACTCATATGTCAGAAAGCTGTTCATCGACTTCACTTCAGCATTCAACACAATCATCCCCCAGCAGCTCATCTACAAACTGGACCGGCTGGGACTCAACACCACCTTGTGCAACTGGCTGCTGGACTTTCTGACAGGGAGACCACAGACAGTTCGGGTTGGCAGCAACACCTCCAGCACCATCATTTTGAACACGGGAGCCCCCCAGGGATGTGTGCTGAGCCCCCTCCTCTTCACTCTGCTGACCCATGACTGCACACCCACATCCAGCTCAAACCTCTTCATCATGTTTGCCGATGACACGACCGTGGTGGGTCTCATCAACAATGACGATGAAACAACCTACCGGAGTGAGGTGAGCCGCCTGGCCACGTGGTGTCAGGACAACGATCTCCACCTGAACGTGGAGAAGACGAAGGAGATTGTTGTGGACTTCAGGAGAGAGCATTCCCAGCATGCTCCACTAACCATCAACGGTGCTGCTGTGGAGAGAGTGAGCAGCACCAAGTTTCTGGGTGTGCACATCTCTGAGGATCTTTCCTGGAACATCAACACCACATCACTGGCTAAAAAATCTCAACGGCAGCTCTACTTCCTCCGCAGACAGAGAAAAGCGAGAGCCCCGACCCCCATCATGACCACCTTTTACAGAGGCACTGTAGAGAGCATCCTGACCAGCTGCATCACGGTGTGGTACGGCACCTGTACCGTGTCCTGCTGCAAGACCCTGCAGCGCATTGTGAGAGCAGCCGAGAAGATCATTGGTGTCTCTCTCCCTTCCCTCTCCTCTGTTTACAACACCCACCTCACCCGCACAGCCACCAGGCTCGCAGGTGACCCCACTCACCCTGCCCACAGCCTTTTCAGCCTGCTGCCGTCGGCTAGGAGACTGCGGAGTCTCCGGGCCAGAACTAGCAGACTCAAGGACAGCTTTTCTACCAGGCAGTCAGGAAGCTAAACTCCCTCCCTGCTCTGCCCCCACTCCCTGTCTCTGCCCCCTGCCACTGACCTCAGGCCTGAACTTTTCTGTGTTTTACTGTGTTCTTAGTAAATTATTTTATTTATTACCTTTTGTTGCACCGTGGGTCCGAGAGGACTGTAATTTCATTTGTGCTGTATGTCTTTATGTATGGCATATTTGACAAATAAACTGACTTCGACTTTGACTTTGACTTTTTTTTTTTTTTTTGCATTTGATCCAACCACTTAAAGGAATAATGGACGATTTTCTCAAAAAAGTAGAAGCCAAACGTCTGTTACTCGTTTTTTGAAAAACGTGCATGCGCCAGACCATCCTACCTGCTCTGCTGCTCCTACGAGCACGCTTGACGGCATGATGCAAGCATTTCTTCAGCTTGATTGATATGTCGTAGGACCAATAGTTGACACTCGCATCACGCCATTCAGGGAGGTGGAAGCCAGAGGGTGGATGAAGAGACGGAGGTCATTCCTTTCAGGCTTTGTTTGCTTTTAACCGCTCTTGAATTAAATATAGTTGCCGTTTGGAGTGGAAAATACTAAAGACCAGAGAAGGGAATTGAGGATGGATAGAGGGCGTGGCGGGGAAACAGGGACTTAAACCAGAGGATAGACAGAGAAACACAGCTCAGAGAGATTAAAAACAGATTAGAACCAAACAGCAGGAGAGCTGCCATGCTGCGCTGTCCCAGCAGACACACAGAGAGTGAGTGAGAGAGAGAGCACCCACTGTTAATCACACTGTGTTGTTTTCGTGGTGAGGATGGCACATGTGCAACCTCTGACCCGGCTTGTGGAGGACATGCGAAAAGCTATTTCTCACTGCGTTTGTTTGCATGCTGGGATTTAGCCTTGCTGATACACCTCATTTTTTCTTTATACTACAGCCTTTGGACATCAGATGCTAAGATTGCTGGAGAGAAGAAAAAAGAGGGAAGAAACAACTCATTTGTCACTTCACAACTGATAGTCTGAGCCTCGGAGAAACATAAACTCCATACACTATTCAAGGATTCAAGGATTCAAGGATCTTTATTGTCAGTGCATTTCTGCAATGAAATTTTGTTGGCACTCCAGAACAAAGACAACAAAAAAAAAAAAAAAACAAGCACTAAATATATATACAAATAAGCAATATTTCAGTGTAAAAGCAGTAGTGCAATAAAATGTGAAATCTGCGTGAAAATATGCAATAAAAATCTCGATGTGAATGGTCGTTACACATCAAGTGAACATCATTATCTGTCAGTTTGAGAGCAGATGGGTGCGGGACGGAGGACATTTAATGGTGTGATGGAGGCAACAGCTCTGGGGATAAAGCTGTTCCTCAGCCTGGCAGTCTGTGCTCTGATGGCCCAAAACCTCCTCCCTGATGGTAAGGGCACAAACAGGGAGTGTCCCGGGTGACTGGCGTCCGTGGAGATGGACCGCGTTTTTCTCTGCATGCGCTGAGTGCACACAGAGTCCAGGTCCAGGAGCTCGGCTCCCACGATCCTCTGTGCCACCTTTACCACCCGGGACAGGTCTTTTCTCTCCTTTGCTGTGCAGGAACTGTACCACACTGTGCAACCCTGGCAGAGGATGCTCTCGATGGCACCTCTGTAGATGTTTCTGAGCAGCCGCGGGGCCAGACCCGCCCACTTCAGCTTCCCCAGGAAGAACATCCACTGCTGGGCTTTTTTCATCGGTGTGGAGGTGTTCAGTGTTCATGTCAGATCCTTGGTAATGTTCATACCAAGGAATCTGACTGAGTCCACCCTCTCTACCGCTTCTCCCCTGATGTAGAGTGGTGACTGCACAACTCTCCTAGTCCTCCTGAAGTCTGTAATGACCTCCTTTGTCTTGATGGTATTGAGGACCAGGTCATTGTCTCCACACCACCCTACCAGATGTTGGACCTCCTGCCTGTACCAGGTCTCGTTGTTATCCCTGATAAGGCCTACCACCGTGGTGTCATCAGCAAACTTTATCAGGGTGTTGGAGGAGTGGGTGGGAACACAGTCCATGGTGAAGAGCGTGAAGAGTACTGGGCTAAGAACACAGCCCTGTGGCATTCCTGTGTTTGTGATTATGGTGCCAGAGGTCAGATTCCCCATCCTGACATTCTGAGGCCTGTTGGTCAGGAAGTCCATAATCCATAAACATAGTGGGGTGGGGAGTCCCAGGTTGGTGAGTTTATGGACCAGCTTCTGGGGGATTACCGTATTGAAGGCACTACTGAAATCCAGAAAGAGCATCCTAACGTAGGTGTCCGGCTGCTCCAGGTGGGTTAGGGCTGTATGAAGTGCCACTGAGACAGCATCCTCTGTAGATCTGTTGGTTCGGTACGCGAACTGATGGCTGTCCAGATCTGTGGGGATGCTCCTCTTGATGTGTGCCAACACCAACCTTTCGAAGCACTTCATAACAACCGGGGTGAGGGAAACTGGGTGGTAGTCATTGAGGGTTATGATGGCAGACTTTTTGGGCACAGGACCGATGGTAGTGGATTTGACGCAGGTGGGGACTGCGGCTTGTTGCAGAGAGAGGTTGAAGATCTCCGTGAACACCCAGTCAGCTGGTCAGCACAGGTCCTCAGTAGCCGGCCTGCCATTCCGTCCGGTCCTGCTGCTTTTGTGGGGTTGATCCGCTTCAGAGTGGACCTCACCTGGTGCAGCTGGAAGGTGAGTGCAGGCTCCGCTTCCTGCTGGCTTCTTTCAGCAGGCTGGATTCTTCCCTGCTGCTTATCAAAGCAAGCAAAGAAGTGGTTCAGGGTGTCAGGGAGATCTGTGTCATGGCTGACCTGTATTTTGTTATTTTTGTAGTCAGTCCGGGATTTAATACCCTGCCACATGCTGTGGGGGTCGTTGTTCTCAAAGTGTCCCTCAATTTGCTGCCTGTATCTGCTCTTGGCTTCTCTGATGCCCTTTGCCAAGTTGCTCCTTGCGGTTTTGTAGTGCTCCTGATTCCCTGACCTGTAAGCCATGTCTCTGGCTTTGAGCAGAGACCGTACCTTTCCATTAAACCAGGGCTTCTGGTTTGGGAACACCCTGGTGGTTTTAGTGGGCAGTATGGCCTCAGTGCAAAAGCGTATGTAATCCAGGACAGCAGAGGTGTAACCCTCCAGGTCTGAGTCCTCAGAGAAAACATCCCAGTCTGTGATGTCAAAACAGTGCTGCAGAGATGCTATGCCCTCCTCGCTCCATACCTGTACAGTCTTTATGATGGGTCTACTTCTGCACACTACTGGTCTGGAGGCCGGTATCAGCAGCAGGGAGATGTGGTCTGAAAGGTTGAGGTGCGGGGCTGCTACAGCCCTGATGTTTGTGTACACCTGGTCCAAAATGTTGTTGTCTCTTGTGGGGAAGTTAATGTGTTTGTGAAGCATGGGCAGCACCGTCTTGAGCTCAGCATGGTTGAAGTCTCCTGCTATGATCACAACTCCCTCTGGATAGGCATTTAGCTGGCTGTTTACAGAGTTGTGGAGCTCCTCTAGGGCTAGCTTAGCGTTAGCATGCGGTGCGATGTATACAGCTGTGATGAGGACGACAGAGAGCTCCCTCGGTAAGTGAAATGGCCTGCACTTTACCACCAGATACTCCAGATCTGGAGAGCAATAGGTCCCAAAGATGTTTACAGCTGAACACCAGTCATTGTTTACATACACACACACCTCCGCCTCTGCTCTTACCAGAGTTTGCAGTCCTGTCGGCCCAGTAAACGGTGCAGCCAGCTAATCCAATAGCATCGTCAGGAACGTTGTTATCCAGCCAAGTCTCCGTGAATACTGTGGCGTAGCTGTATGCTTTGTTGTACCGTAGCCTCAACCGTACTTCATCAATCTTGTTGACGAGTGACCGGCAGTTGGACAGGAATAGACTCAGCAGCGCTGGTCGATTGGCTCTTAGCCTAGCTAGCATGCTGCCTCTCTTCCCCCACTTCTGGCGCCGGTGTCTGTGCCGCCTGCGCCACCTCAGAGGTGGGATGAGGATGGCGTCTGGAGAGCGCAGGATCTCCAGCAAGATATTAAAGTCCGGCATTCCAGCGAAATTGTGCCGCCAATACTGTCTTCCAAGGCTTATGATCTGTGCTTGCTCGTACTGTATGCGAGCCTCGGTCCCGACAAAAAAAAAAAAAAAAAAAACACAAACTAAACAAAAACAAACGAAGAGACAGAGAGTGCCGAGCCGCTGCGTCTGACCGCACCGCCGCCATGACCGTCCCGAAGGGATAGTAACGCAGGTGTCCTAAGGCGAGCTCAGGGAGGACAGAAACCTCCCGTAGAGCAGATGGGCAAAAGCTTGCTTGATCTTGATTTTCAGTATGAGTACAGACCGCGAAAGCGGGCCTCACGAGCCTTCTGACTTTTTGGGTTTTAAGCAGGAGGTGTCAGAAAAGTTACCATAGGGATAACTGGCTTGTGGCAGTCAAGAGTTCATACGACGTCGCTTTTTGATCCTTCGATGTCGACTCTTCCTATCATTGTGAAGCAGAATTCATCAAGCGTTGGATTGTTCACCCACTAATAGGGAACATGAGCTGGGTTTAGACCGTCGTGAGACAGGTTAGTTTTACCCCTACTGATGATGTGTTGTTGCAATCATAATCCCACTACAGAGATTCCTAAACACGCTCGTGTGCCGATATCAGACGCTGCACACACAGACGACCACCTGCTATGATGTGAAGTCAAGAGAAAGAATTAAAGGCTTTCAGGCAGAGAGTAGCTCCTCAGCTCTCGACAGGTCTCAGAGTGGAAATGTTTTACTATTCATGCTACCCTGTCAGTGGCTGCTTAAAGTTCTGCTCTGTCTTTTCTGTACTGTCTGTGCCTGACAAGTAAGAAACAAAAACAACCAAAAAAAAACAACAAAAAAAAATCATTGACTGCAAAGCTACCAGTGGGTTTTAATGCAAGGGCTCTCCCCTCTTTGTTTTAGTCCTTCTCCTCCTTCCTCCACTTCTTTTTTCTCTCTTTTTCACTTCCACACAAAGTCATTCAGTCTCTGGAGTTTGCATTCACCTTCACTCGGAAAGAGGCAGTTTGTGTTTTTTGGTTGTTTTTCACTCCTCATGAGAGATGGAGGCAATCCAGTGTAGAGCCCGGCTTCCATTACTCATCTCCACACACACACACACACACACACACACACACACACACACACACACACACACACACACACACACACACACATATTCAGGCAGCTGTTGACAATAAGCAACTCATTGACAAACTTGGCTACAATTCAGCTCATCTCGCTGACCTTTTTTTACAGGCTCTCCCTCTCCTCAGATTTGAATGATAATTTTTTTCTGCAAGTCTGTCCAAAGTAATTAGTTCTGTATTCCCCTGTCGTCATGGAGCATGAAGATGTTCAGACTCTCTCTGCTAATAAAAAAAAAACAACAACAAAAAAAAACCTCAAGGCTCCTTTTGCCTTCTCCTGGGTCTGACCACAGGCCAGCCTCCACCCGGCCACCGTGCCAGACTGAGCTGGCAAACGCGCTATCTCGCTCTGGCATGGACCAAACCCTGTCAGACTCCGCTCCTAAAGGAGAAATCAGCTAATTAGTCTGAAACAGAGGAGACAAAGAGCTTTCAGCAGCAGAACTGTCTGGACAGGAGGGGCACCAGCTTCTCTGGCCCCATCAACTTGTTTTATTCATACCTTTATCCTCATCTCATATAATCATTCAGACACATTTAGAGCAACCTCCTCACAGCGTGGAGTTTGGATTCCTTGCTCGGGCCTTTCATTGTGCTTCTGCATGTTTGCCTTGTCACTTATTTCCTTGTTTTACAGCTTCAGGAATATTTACCAGAATTATATCTGAAGCAATAGGAGAAGAGGAACAGAGTTATTCCACTAACAATCCATTTTTTTCACTTTTAATTGCCCTGTGTGTGTGTGTGTGTGTGTGTGTGTGTGTGTGTGTGGTGTGTGTGTGTGTGTGTGTGTGTGTGTGTGTGTGATTGTTCTTTGATAGGCAGGTGACCTGTTCCGACATTTAACCATTGTCAACTGGAAGTTTCTCCAGCCACTGCATTCATGCATTACTCAAGCAGACAGTGAGCGAAGGCAGTGTAGAGAATGTGCATGGACAGAGTATAGCTGTCAAACATAAGGCCCGTGGGCCAAACTGTCTGTCAAGAGGCTCCATCTGGCCTGTCAAGCCACCAAGCAAATTCAGATTTTGTAGCAGACACAACCCTGAGAACTAAGCTGAGGTTTCAGTGATACTGCCATGAAATCTACCTACAAACAGCCTCATAGCTGCACTGTCAGGGGTTAGTTTGTAAAAACAGCATAATACAGCAACTTCAGGCATGCTGCATTCTGTACTTGAAAGTAGCTCTAGAATTGGCTTTATGGTGAGTAAACGTTTTGGTCTGGGACACTGGAGATGAAATTAGCCTGTATGTGATCCCTGAATTAAAATGTTCTGGACAAAGGGATGATTTATTGTCTTATTTTTTGGTGGATACATGCTAATGTTTTTCCTTTGTGTCTTTTTTGTTTTTCCTTTCATGATGCTGCCGTCTGATCGGTGCCACCTTGGACTTCTTCTATCGGTGGATCTCGACATTCAGGTAAAACTGTTGATGAAATGTTCCCTTTCTCATTGATGGGTTGGGCTGTGGTAGCTGTTCAACGTCAAGAGTTACAGCTTCAGCAAATGTCATGGCATAAATATTGAGACCAGTTTAGTGTTGCTTGTTGCTCATGTTGGAACTGAACTGAAGTGACTTTTATTGAGCCATGATTTCAAATCTAAAACCTCAAAGCCATTGAGGTGGGAACCTTTGTGTTAATGTACACTTATGTACACTGTGATGTGCTTTATAAAGCTGAATAGAGACTTCTGAGCAGGTCGCGTTCAAGTGGATCTGTTTCAGCTGCCCTTAAAATGTGACATTGTTGCTCACATGCATTGTTTTTATCAGTTCGGGGTTATTGGATGGTTTTATCAGGTTGAATAGTGTGCTCGTGATTACAGGCTGCAATCAAGGCATGATGTGCAAGTTCATCCACTATTTCTCCTGCTGCCATCACTCTTCTGAAGTGCTCTATCACCTCCATCAAAGCCACTCGGTTGTGAAGGCTGACAGAAGAAGCTTCTGACAGCAGCTGAAAATATAGTTCATGGACCTTGTATTGTATCTGATGGAATTTATAGAGCAGCTATAATATCTTGTACAATCTGTTGCACATCTCTTCTAGTAATCTGTGACTGGAACCATGCAGCAGCGGCTCTGTTCAACTATTTCATCACTGTCAGAGACGCTCGTCCTGAAAGTATCATGACTCTGCAGAGTGATTTGTTGTTGTAGTTAGGTCATGTTTATGAAGCAGATCATTCAGCCATGAGCAGCACGTCTGGGTCTGACATAGAATATGGCATGTTTATGTGCATCAGCATCACTTTGCTTCAAAAGCGCTCGGCCTGAACAAAAACCAGCATCCACATCATGCGCGTTAGAATGACGTGTTCCCTGTGCGGAGCAGGTTTAAAGTCAGTCCTTCTGTCAAAGTTATTTCATGTGATTTTTTCTGGGAAAAAATAAATCTGAAATGCCCTGACAGAGTAAGAGAAACCCTATAAGTAACTCCACTTGCCTTAATTAGAGCTGGGTTATCGATATTGTAAATGAGGATCCATTACTGAAACTGTTGTCCTTTGTTTGTTTGTTTGCACCTCATTCAAGGAATCGGTGTTGTTATTGATATTGTACAGGTTTTTTTTTCCTTGTTATTTATCAATGTGCAATATTTTTTATGAAAATTTCAAAGCATTCAAAAAATTTAAATGATCCTGTGGAATATAGGTGGAATATAGGAATTTGGCCCTTCAGGTCAGGAGTGCTTTCAGACTCATTTCATGATTCAGTTTGCCGAGTGGAGCATTTATCTCATTTAAAATAGAACTCGATAAACTTAAAATCCATAAAGAAATGGTGGCCAACCAGTGAGAGAACAAGACCCACAAAATGTACCTGGATAGTACGAGTCACATCATACAGGTGTGGGATTACAAATGAACTCCCTTGCTCACATAAACACAAGATGAAAATCCACATACTTTTAATTTTCTCAGCCAAATGTATTTATCATACGCACAAATAAACACCCATAAATAGAGATACACCTTCTCTCCCTGTAATATTTTGCCCGTGGCTGCTGTCAGGGGGGCTCCTGGGTTGAAAAACCGCTGCACCTCTCTTCTCTCTTCTTCCTCATTTCATATAATTTCCTGAAACTTTGAAGCAACAAGGTTAATCTCAGTATGATATGTAAGTGATGAGTGTTGAGGTCAAGACCCACCAAGCAAGCAAGACCAAGGACCGGACCAGACCAGACCCAACCCTAATCCCAATCAGGACTACCCATTCTGCTATTTTGTCACCAGAGGTGTGTGTGTGTGTGTGTGTGAATGGTGCGGAAGAGATCAATGATTGCAACAATTTCTGTCAATATTGCCTCAAAAATATGTACATATTTAGTGGAGATTTGTGTGTCATGCATTGTTTTCAGTATTTTTCTCTGGTAACAGCAAATCAAATATGTCATTCTTTTTCATGACTCACTCAGTGACAACCTCTAAATGTGATGTTTGAAGCAGCTGCAGCAGATAATGTCCGTTGGCCCGTCATGAGCAAAGCAGCAGACATTGTTTCCTCATATAAATTTGTAAGCAGCAAGTGCTCAACTTGTTTCCCACCACAAATACAACAGAGACTGTCAGAGAAACTCATTGTTGAAAATCATGTTGCAGTTATTGCTGTTAACAGCTCCTCCAAACAGGGGCCATCATGCCTCCCATACTCCCATATCGGTGCCAGACAAGAGGAACTTTCACATGCCGTTGTCAGAGCAATTTTTAACGTGTATGTAAATATTTCACAGTTGTTAAACCATAATTGTTTGGCAGTAAAAAGATTACAATAAATGTGCTCTGAGTACAGAAAAGGTCAAGCTAATTGGGAGCTCGGCACTCAGAGGGATGTTGAAGCCTCCAGTCTGCATGCTCCTATCATGACTTTTTATCTGATGCCAAACAAAAGTTAAAGTTTCCTGGCGTCACTTTGGTGTTTCAAGCATTCTCTTCCCAAGCTTGTTTCTCCTAACTTATTCAGTTTGAGTCAGACGACTGACTGTTTTTAATTTCATTGGCTTTCATTTGTTATGGTCACTCAAGAAAGTTTCTTTCTCCCAATGAAATCAGTTCAATCCCACAGATCTACTCCCTGAACATGAGGGCAACACTAAGCAGCAGGATAAGGTGTCTTGTTCCATGCTCCTCAGTAAGTAATCAGAATAAAGTCGTCTGGCTTATATTACATATAACAAAGCTAGCATTTTTTTTCATAAACCAGTCAGCCTGCATTAAGGGCTTGGCACCATTATTACTTTACAGAGTTTCTTTGCTTCTGAAGCTACGGCTTTATCAGACTATAATTTTGCTGGATTTATTTAAAGGAGGAGATAAGCCTCCTGCTGCACCGCTTTGATCCAGACATGATGAGAAAACAGTAAACTTTTGTGATAGAGTCATAGTCAATCTTCAACATGGTAAGCTAACGTAACGTAGCATCACTGTAAATCCTTTGATAAGCCTCCTATTAAATGTATAGGAATATTACTATACTATAATAGATTATCAAAGTGAATCCTGTAAGTGGATCCTGACCTTTTCATCCATCCACTTCAACTGAAAATGTAACAGCTCACCCAAAGTCAGTGTCTGAAAATTTGTGGAGTTTCTATACAGTATAAACTGCATAACTCAGCAAGTATTGTATCCGAAAGTTGTATGTAGAACACTCTCCCTCCCAAACGATATGCCTGCCTGGCTGTTATTTCTCGGAGAATGACCAGCTGTTTCTCGTTGGTGTTCTTGCCAGAGTTATTGCAGCTCTTCCAGTGACAGCATATGGTCAGTGTGTTTGTCACATGGTCACCTTTGTCACATAATAACCTTCCATTGGGTTATTTTCAGAGTTTCTGAGTGGTGAACAACAAAACGTCAGGATGTGAGGAAAGAGGGCAAGGCACTCAGTCAAGTGAAGGTTACAGACATGCAGATGGGTCGTTGCCTTGCTGTTTCACCCACATTCACATTTCTTTGTTAGCAGCTCTTTAACCCCAAGCTTCACATGTATGACAAGGACAAGTTCGTGCCAAATGTATATATCGTTTTTCACCTTTGAGAAATTGTAATGCATCTAAATATCAAACTTACACATGGAGATTTACACATCTATACATAGACACCGGCATTCTGTGCCCTAATCGGCCATAACATGATGACTAATGGCAGAAAACAATTGCTTCATTATTTTTCTGTCGTGATTTAGTTGAAACTATTTCAGTCTTTTTGGCTTCTGCCCAGTGTCTGCATACGTCACTAAAAACAGAAATGTTAACTTGTCAATTTTATTATGAATCCATTATTGATTTATTTGTTTTGTGATAGTTTTTTTTTGTTTTTTTTTAAATCTGGCTCATGTCTTTTATTCTTACGTTGGCTCATGTGAACATTTTACCATCCAGCTCAGACTAATTTTTTATCTCTTTTTCATTTTTCCTAAGTTTGTCAGGTGTTTTTGATGCATGCAGCTGGTGTATTGTCATGTATACTTGCTCCCCTCTTGTTCCTGGTGTCTTTTTGATCTGTCCTTGATGTGTTGACAAGCTCCCACACCATCACCGTGTCCATCTGTGCATCAGCTTCCTGTTAATAGAAACAGTGTGTTCTGTCTTGTCAGTTGTCACCTCGTCTCTTATCACACCCGGTCTGTGGCTTGTTTGTGCCTCTCATGGCTGACTTTTCCTTGTCTAGTCAAGTCTGGACACCTTTGTGAAAACTGCTACCGCTTTGCTTTTTATCTGGTTTCTGTCTTTGACTGTTGTGATATTTTTTTTTTCTTTTTGGATTGACAACAACCGCTGAACCCTGTCTGAGGTGTGAGTGTCAGTGAGGTTTGAGTTGGCTTTGGGATTCTATACACTGAAAATGATATGATGATGAGCTTTAGGCTGAGTAAATCAAGTCCAAGAGAACCAAGTTTGAAGTTGGTGTTGGTGAAGTTGTTTGAGTTTTGCAGCAATTGCTAAAAACAATCAAATAAATCAGTTTTAACTGGAATTTGGCACTCAGAGAGCGCAGACCTCCGCCACAGGTCAAATCAGTCACCAACAACAATAAGAACACCATTTATAAATATAACTAAACAGATGTCAACAAAGCCTGTCATCAATTTAAGACGTAGTACTGAGGCCCTCTGCTGGATAGATACAGTACTACAGTGGTAAAATGAAACTCGTCACCCAAACGTAACTCAGCAATAAAAAAACAACACAATGACGGACATGCAGAGATGCATAACAAAGGAAACAAACAGTCCAACATAGGGTGAAATCACTTACAGATAAAGCTCTGATCAAGTTTTGAAGAGAAGCCAACTTGTGGCGATTTTGCCGTGCTGCTGCGCGACTGTCCCGTCCGTGAAACAGGTCCGACTAGGAACTAAAACTAAAGTTCCGCTGGGCGGTACACCCTATCAATCAATGATAAAGAATCCTTTAAAAAATTTGTGGACCCAGACAGTGATCCGGATCATCACCAAAATTTAATGGATTCTAAGTTAGCCCAAGACCCACCTTTCCACAAAGTTTCATTGCAATCCGTCCATTACTTTTTTCCGTAATCTGCTAACAAACCAACCAACAAACCGAAGTGATTACATAACCTCCTTGGCGGAGGTAATAAAATGACTCGTGACTCATCGTGAAAAGGGGGAAATTGGCCCCCTGTGTGGAGAATGTATGATCTCTTGTGTGTGAACATGGTGTTTCTATGAACAAAACATGAATATGAGGCAAATTAGTGACTGTTTATTGAAGTCAATTGAGATCAGTTCAAGTGCTCCATGACCCTGAATAAGTTCAGCAATATAGAAGATGAATGGAAAAATAATGTATGATTATCCGGTGTTCTGTTCAGCAATGCTAAAATATTACAGCTACAGTATTCAACAGTGCAAATTTAATAATAACTTCAGAGTTGCATGACTATCGGAATGTGTTTTCAATGTGTCATACCACAGAGTGACATATAATAGATTTGAGCACACAGTAGTTCACAATGAAATTAGTACATGCCTCAATGCAATTTAATGTTAAAAGAGAATATGCACCTAAATTAAAGTGCTTTACTCTGAATTTGTGTTGTTGAGAACATTTTCCATCAGTGATATTATCTTGCCTCTCCCTGTATTTGGCTTCGGAATCAGAGGTGAGGAGATGGAAGCTGCCCTTCTCAGATGTTTGACTGTAAACTGACAGGAAACAGCCCGGAGGGTCGTACAGCACACAGAACAGCCACGAATCCCCCACCCCGCATTCCTTTGAACCTCAAGAACTTCCCGTGTGTAAGATAACGCAGGGAAATGTGTGTACTGCGAGTTGATAGTGGCACAACACGGACCAGCAAACAGTTCTGGATATCCTCATAAATTCAGACTAATTCTCAAGATGTGCTGAACTTTGCTTCTCCCTAACTTAGCTGGAGGCAACATATCAAAAATATGCAGCAGGCAAGGACGAGGGCTTTATGTGAGCATGTGTGTGTGTAGGGGTGTGTGTCTTGTGCTGATCTGTATAATCCCTGTACACAATGTCATCTTCATGTCAGTCATATATGAGTTTTACTCTACTCATTTCATTCCTTAAGTAAATAACAGATTGATTAATACCATTGACTTGACAGTCTTATATCAGAAGAGTAAAATTTGAGTTCAAATATGAAAGAAAACCTGCAAAATTGCAGTTGTTATCCAAATACTTGTACATAGTAAGATATTAAACATATGAAGTGCCATGACACATAACTTATTATGTGACAATGACAGAAAAAATGTTATGTTTACCTTGATATCTAATGAATTTGTCTATGAATTATATAAAGTGTGTGGTATTCTTTATTTCCTGGTCTGAGTTGTGTTCATGTTGGGATTTCCAACATGACAGCACCTCTGCAACTTCTGATATCGAAATGCTTGTGTGAACAGAACTGTTAAACCATATGAACAAACATGGTAATATGAAATAGAAACATGCCCGTGTGATCTGCTGAATCAAGAAAAGCACAACATCAAAACTCAAACTGGTCAATCCTGTTAGTATGAATATAATTCCCCCTGCATGACATCCAATACTTTGCCAGGTATGACAAACCACCTGTCGGCAAAGCTACAAGTTTTTAATCCAGCACATTTGACCAGACAGTTGAAATAACATGGAGCGCTGTCACTGCCACCATCTCCTCCTCTTTTGTTTTAGAGTTTGAATCTCAGAACCATGTCTCTCTTTCTCTCATCTCACTTCTGAATGCCGAATCTCCATGAAGCCTAAAGTCAAGGCTGTGTCAAGGCCTTGCCACCTGTCACATAATCAGTTTCCTCACTGCTGGGAAGGACTGCTCAGCCTCCTCCTGTGATTCCATTACCAATCCAGTTGTGCTTTTTTCTGTCTTTTTTTCCTCCCTTCTTGTTCTATTCTCCTTATATCTGCGACACCTCATCTTCCAAGCAGGTGTATTGTATTTGTCCAGAGGAAGATGTAGATGGAATAGATGTGGTGAACGGCGCCGGCACGCCACAGGTCACTTTACATAAGTATGAATAAAAGAAGACGACTGCACGCTGCTTTGGACTGCATTTGTTGGAATGGGAAAATAGAGCAACTGGAAAAGAGGCAGACTTAGTCATCAATAGAAATTCCATCTGAAAAAGACTGAAACTCAACATGAGATTCACTTATATTTGTTCCTGCCAGATCATCTAAGTGCAACAGCCTAGTTCAGGATTTTGCTCATTCTGCATGTGTCATATAATTTATAATACTAATTCCTTTGTCTGATTAATCTCCTAATCTCATGTTCGAGGCCTGACAGACAGCAGGTATATATTTCAAAGGAGCACTGCACATAATAAAACTATATATATATTAGGCAGATGTTTCACATAGAAGAAGAATAACTACTTGAGATGAAGAAATTACCAAATGTGCGAAGTTCAATTCCTGCACACCTATTTGGATAAATAGACAAAAAAGGAAACTGATATCGCTGAATCTGTGTGTTATGACGGATCTCACTGACTTCAGTAAACAGCTCTGATTGCTGCATGTGCTCCCCTGTTCTTCACTCTGGCTCATCCGTTTTCGACATGTACAATCTTTTTTGATGCTTTTTTTGCTGTTGTATCTTGTGTTCTGAGCTCTGGGAATGTATTCACTCTGTGACCCTAAAATGTTATCTTGGCTTAAATAAGTAATGCTGCTATTTCTGAATGAAGCTGAATTGTTCCTCTTGAAGTCCTCAGTCAAAAGCCAAACGATCAGACATGGCTGTGAAGCAAAGGTTTCAAATCTTTAGTTGTCTTGACATTTGTCTGTTGCTTATTTCCTCACTCCTCTGTCTAGGCAGCATTTTTCTTTTTGACTCTCACTTTCACCCACCTTTTACTCCATTAATGTATTGCTGTTGTTATCTTCAGTACCAAGGTTTCAAAAAGCCGTCAGTTCACCTCTACAAATGGTGATTGGCTTTTCTTGATCAACACATCCAGTCTCCTCACCTGAACCTGATAGTTTTAATTTCTTTTCTGCTTTTTTTTTTCTCTCTCTCTTCAGCTGATAAGCTAGTCTGTTCTCCCTTTGGCCATTCCAATGTGCCTTGATTTCCCTCCAGTTGTTCTCATCTGGAAGGCAGGCCGGCAGCTCTGATTCTTTCATTCATCTCGTGGCAGGCGTCTCCAGTGCTTGACATTTTACCCTTTAAAGAACCTCCATTCCTGTCTTTCCTCTCCTTCTGCTAAAAGGAGCTCTCAGCAAGGAAGGTTTTGTTATTCTTGATCATTTTTCTCAGGTACTAATAATGAATCTCGTAACTACAAGCTCCAAATAATCTATTTCCATTCATCGTTTCCAGCAACTTGGGCCCCATTTGCATCACGTTCAAGAGAAAATGCACCGTTTTTGCTTTTTCTTTTCAGAAAGGTTTTGGATTTACGCAGCGATGTCACACAAATTGCGGAAATAACTGAAAACAATTACATTTTCATGTTGAGCCACTAGTGGGTGCTGTTTGTTTTGTAATAAACCCACACATGAACACAGAGAACATTATATGACAAGCAGCGGCTGGTATAAATGGGCACGCAGGGCTAAGCCCTCCCAGCACAAAACGACAGCTAACACAAAAAGATGAGAAAATTATTTTTTAAATAACTTACAACAGATTGTTTAAGTTTAGGTGAAAGGTAGCAACAGCACCAATCAGTCAAAAGGAAAACATAGAATATCTCTAAATGGGCTGATTTTTTACAACCCCAGCCGATACATTCATTTCGTTCTTGTAAGTGATTGACAGGTGTCATGTAACTTCAGTTAGCCCACAGGCCACTGACTTTTGACCAACAGCAGCGAGTTAACGCAGCGGGGCTGCTATTTGTGCCAGAGTTGGGAAGGAGGGAGAAAAAGTTCAGCAATGGCAGCGTTAGCATGAACCAGGTGGATTATTTGCTTTGACTGAATGCACTTGCCACGCTGTCTGTCGAGAGGGACTTCATCCAAAAGTTACCCGACTTCATCAACATGGTGATTAACCTGTTTGCATCCCAGAAAGGCATCGATGTGAGCTTCACTTCAAATAAGTTAGGCCCATGACGACCTGTTAAAGGACTGTGACGCCTTGTTTTTGCTGAGTGAAGGCGTGTTTGGCTACATGTCACCAAACAGTTGTAATAAGACAGTTGCTGCAGGCTATCTGTGGGCAGTCGTTGAAGTTGGATTAGAACACGTTTGTAGTGCGTAAATGTGTATGTGTATGTGCGCGTGCACGTGTGTGTGAGAGAGACAGAGAGAGAGGGAGAGAGAGAGAGAGAGAGCGCACTAAAAAAGTATAGTGTACCTGTAATTGATGTAACTGTGTGTATCACAGGTGATGTTTCTTTGGCAGCTCTGTTAACTATGTAATCGGTATTATGCAAGCATTTGTTAGCCCACCCAACAAATTTCACCACCAGCCACCACTGATGACAAAGATTAACAATGACAAGTGCACTGAAATATGGACAAATAGACGATGAAGTTACTTTGCTATTACCAAGTCCCAGGAAGATAACGCTGCTGTCATGTAAAAAAAAAGAAACAAAAAGAAAAAACACCCACAAAACATGATGAAAGCTTATTGTTTCCACTAAAAACTTTGGTAAACTGAGCCTGAATCTGAGACCTGTCTCGCTGCAAGTGGTCTCAAGATTTGTACTTGCTTAAATCAATGCCTGCAGGAAACAACTGGACACACCAAGCATTTGTGGCAATGAGGTGTCACAAAACACTTTCCATGGACGCAGAGCATTAGTAAACAAATTCACCACAGCTGTGTTGGCAGGTGGCAGGTGACACAGTCAATCAGGTACTGAGCAGAGGCGAGAGGCTCTCTGGAACGACACGATCATGGTGAGTAAACAGCAAGCGTGCAGAGACAATGGAAAGTGAGAGCAGGGCTGGAGGAGGAAGCAGACGGCGCAGGCAGCACCACGACTGTAATGCTCATAATCATGCAGTTGGTTCTCTTAATGTGCCCTGTTAGAATTTGTAAGGTTTTGCACTGTAGTTGACATGGTTACTGTGTTGTTAAGAGTTTCAGTATTAATGTACAGCAAGGTCGTAAATTGTGTGGTGTGGCAGCAATAAAAGACACACAGAGCAGCACGCCATGGTTATTGAGTCCTGCACGAACATAATAATGACATTAATGTAGTGATTCCGTATCCCAGAGGGAGGTTTTGTGGGTGAAGTGGTTGCCTGAGTGAGCAAGCTGTGCCCCTGACTTTTCTCAGTTTTGAGGCCGGCAGGCTATTTTTGTCAGGAGGGTACAGCTGACAGCCAATCACCTGCTCAGCAGACGGGACAATGCTTTGGGTGGCGTCCTTGGAAAAGTGAGGAAGTGGTTGAACGCCAGGCAGCAATGCTATGCAACAATGGTTATGACTATTAAGCAGCAGAGTTGGCTTGAATTTGGTCTGATGCAGGTCACCCGCTCCACCTGTACTCTACTGGAGACCTTCCAGAACAATACTTTCATCTCATTAACTGTAATGACAAAGCAGCCAGACCAATTTTCTTCAGGTCATTCGTTCTCTTCTCAAGAATGTCTTCAGCAGGCCACTTTTTGTTTTCAAGTTATTCATTATTACGACCCATTCTTGCTTCAGCTTTCTATGTTGAATCTTCGGTAACCTTGGGATTTTGTCAAGATTCAACTTAAAATTCTCTGGATGTGACGGGGTCTCGTTACACTTGGCTGGGTGCAGCTTCAAACACTCTTCCATCCAGCCTTTTTCATATGCTTCCATGTTGATCAGCTTTTTCCACCAGGGAATAAGGGAAAGGGTTTTTTTTTTTTCTTTTTGAAATTGTCTGGTGCAGGAAGGAGGAGAAAAAAATGGCGCGGTGAAGAGAAAACCCAAATGACTGTAATTTTTCTTGCCTGAGATGCTGTAGCTCTTGGAAGCCCACAATGCATTTCAAATAAAATGACATTTCCTGTGAGCTTGATAAAAAGATACCACGTATGAGTGAACAAAACGTGCACAGATGAAATGCTAATAGTCTTTCCAGAGCCATTGTGAGAGCAACAGTCAGCTGGGAGACGAGCTGCGTGCTCTGAGGCTACGCTGCCTCTTCCTGCGGTGTCTCTGGAGAAAGGGGACCAGGTGTGTGTGCCACACAGTGGTGTATGCAGAGGCTGCTCTCCGTTCACTTCCCAAGGAGTGCTGTGCTGACCGAGCAGCCAGACGCGGTTAGCCACTGCTGTTGAGCAGTATCTCTGACTCCCAAAGATTATTTAAATGAGTCACATCCGTTCTTATTAACACTGAAAAAAAAAAAGCGATTGAAAGGAAACTGAGCAGAAAAAGAATGGTTTACTTTATTTGGAATAACAAAAAAATGTCCTTCAGTCATTCAGCAGACTCTCTCATTGACGCAGGCAAAGTAATTTTACCGACAATATCTGAATCTTTAGGATTTTTCACAAAAAAATGTTGGATCATTTGAAATTGAATGGAGGACTGAATTTCATCCATTAATCCCTTGTAGACCCTTGCTGGTGATCTCAGCCAACTCTGGATGAATGCAAAATACACTATAGAGAGGTCACAGATCCACCGCAGTCACACACTCAAAATAACTCACTGGAGACTGTGGGTTCCAAATTAACTGCAAAAGCTTTTTTTGACTGTAGGAGGAAAGTGAAAGAAAACTTCCGCAAGGAAAACATACAAGCTCTAAGTGTGGACTTGAATCACTTACATCTTCAATATGAGATGAGACTGTTAACCATTAGACCACTACACTGCCCTTGATTAAACTGACATCAAATAGCAGTTAATTTACCCGGACCGCCATGATTTGGATCAAGCAGTCAGTTTGAATTAAAACACAAACGTTAAGAAAAAAAAAAAAAAAAAAAATACAAAACATCGTCATGCCGGTTTGTCTCCATAGAGAGTATTGAGGATACAGTATAAATTGACTCTCAGGAAAAAAAGATAGTTTGTCATGTTATCCCCAAAAGACAAGTTACAGTAACTTGTACACTAATACTGTGAGTGCAGGATCCTGAATAATGCATTGAAACATATAGTGTAGCTTCTCTGCTGTATGTAACATCAGACTTTTGCAGCTGCTCATGTTTAATGATTAAAATAGATTGTAATGTTTCTGTATACAGAAAGACATGTTGACTAAGAATGGGTGAGAGACAGGGATTCACATCACCATAGTAGTACACAAAAAAACATTACTTTTAGTACAATGCATATACTTCGTTATTTCAAGGCTGATATAAAAATATCTTATTTTGCAGTTGATATGTAATTGTAGGTTTTCAAGAATGAATACTGGAATAACAAAACAGCCAAACCTGGTTGGGGTAGTGAATAAAGGGTGGAATGAGGGATCAGTGTCCAGGGGAGAGGGTCTGGAGGTTCAGTGATCTGATGGCCTGGGGGGAAAGCAGCTGCTGTGGAGGAACATGTGATGCTGTGGTACGTCTCACCAGAGGCCAGCAGGGTGAACAATCTGCACTGCAGGTGGATGGTGTCATTTAGTGTTTTGCAGAAGTGAGTTAGTTGCTGTAAATTCAATTCCTGATCTTTATTCCTGTTTTCTTTGCACTCACTGGGGAGCTTCACATACTGAAGCTTTGCAACATACAGACGAGAGTTACATCAGCTCAGCATGGTCTTTATGGCTCCTCCATATCCCACAGTGGGAGGTGTGCCCCCTGGGGAGGATCATTACTCAGTAACATGATGACCAGTAAGTTCAACTAAAATCCAAACATATTGAATCCTGCATTTTTTTCTGGTAATATAACGAGACAGGCTCTGACCACACAGATGTTTTGTAAAAACTTTGATTATGTACATCTAATATTCAGGTTTATGTTTTGTTTTGTTTTGTTTTTTTATTTCATAGCAGTGCTGATGGAAAAGCTATTTTTGTACAGATAATTTTTTTTTGAAAATATCTTGCAAGTGTGAATTTTTTTCTTACATATTTTTTATCATTTTGTTTTGAACAATTGTTGTTTGTCCAATGTATCAAGACAAAAATATGCATTTCATGTGTTGTCTTCATGTGAATCCAGGGGTGTCAAACATAAGGCTCGTGGACCAATATTGACCTGCAACAGGCTCAAATTTGGACCACCAGACAAACCAAGTAAAATGTAAAAATTCAGAAGAAAACTGATTCTTTAACAAAGCACCTCTGCACTAAACTCTGACCTCTTTACATTTACCAAACTGAGATGAAGCCATGTCAAAATATTAGTTGTGGAAGAGCAAGAAGAAACACAGCAAAGGGGCAGAAACCTTTATTGATTTGTCTTTCCTGTGGAACAGTGACTTGGCCTCTCCCACCCTCGGTGCTGTTATTAAAGCTGGTTACATGTACTTTTCCCTCTCCAGAGTGACACCGCCTTTATCTGCTCTGAATAATTCATGGCGCACTCTACAGTTCCCCAACATCTCCAACAAAAACTGATGGATTGTAAACGTTTGGTGCCACTGCACACTGTGTTCTCAGAGAGCTGTTCTACTACTCTTTCATGCTATATGAATTATTAAGTGTTTGTCAGTGTGCTCTGCCGTCCCTAAGCCAAAATGTGTTCTCCTTAGGGTTTACTAACAATCCTCAAGAAAGACTCACTCGTCACACATATAGTATGCTTACATCTGATTTGGAGTGAATTGCAGTTGTATGCAAATGTTGCCTGTGCTATTCAAGCATAAGACCCGAGGCATGGTAGTTCTTAAGAATACTCACACATTATCCTTTTCAAAAGCCCGATATATGTATGTATCCACAGCAAAATATCCAGCAACCCAGCAATTCATGCTCAGGGTTTCCGTCAGTCCCTGAAAATAAAGACAGCCACTGAACCCAACAGGACAATGATGGCAAACAAAAAGGAAAACCCATGATATTCCACAAAGACAAAAGTTTTTCCAAATAAAGACAGGTGCAATTGATCAGGACAGGTCTAACTGATCAGGCTGCAGGTCATATAGTATACTAGTGTTCATTACCTCCGCCAGGAGGTATGTAATCACATCCATCTGTTGGTTTGTTGGTTGGTTGGTCTGTTAGCAACATTACGGAAAAAGTAATGGATGGATTGCAATGAAACTTTGTGGAAAGGTGGGTCTTGGGCTAACTTAGAATCCATTAAATTTTGGTGAAGATCCGGATCACTGTCTGGATCCAGGAATTTTTGAAAGGATTCTTTATCATTGAGAGATACGGCAGTCTTTCACATAGTTGGCCAGGCCCGCCAACAGGGGGGGGGGAAACGCCTGGTTCACACAGGATGCGCCGCGCGCAGAGGCGGAAGCGCCAAGCACCCAGTTTCAGATCGGCGCCCCTGTTAACCTATTTGATGGTTCATACAGGAGGCGCGGGGGACCGCCGCGCGTTGTAGCGGCTCGCGCCGTGGTCCGTGGGCGCTCCACTCCTCTCTATTTTCTCCGCGAGCCGCACGCGCTGTGCACCGCCAGTTGTAAAGCTGGACAGAGCAGATCGCACCAGACAGGAAGTCGGGAACGGAAAATACGAGAGAAACTGATCCATTTTCAAATTAAAATGAAGGAAAACTACAAATTGGCACTCAGAGAGCACAGACCTCCTCCACAGCTCAAATCAGTCACCAACAACAATAAGAACACCATATATAATAAAACAACATTGTGGTCGGAGGTGTGATCGGAGCGGAGTGCTGCTGCGTGCGGGTCCTCTGTCTGTCGCCCTGTCACCCTCTCTCCCAGTGAGTGTGTGTGTGTTTATCTGAAAAGGAAAACCAAAAAGCAACATAATTTATGTTAGTTTACGTCATTTTAATTTAAAAATGGACCAGATTCTCTCGTATTTTCTGTTCCCGACTTCCTGTCTGGTGCGATCTGCTCTGTCCAGCTTTACAACTGGCGGTCCACAGCGCACATGGCTCACGGAGAAAATAGAGAGGAGCAGAGTGGCCGCGGTCCACGGCGCGAGCCGCTACGCGCGCGGCGCTGTCCCGTGCCTCCTGTATGAACCGCCAGATAGGTTAACGAGTGCTGATCTGAAGGTCGGTGCGCGGCGCTTCCTGTGTGAACCATGCCTTTGTCCCCCCCTGTCGGCGGGCCTGCCCAACTATGTGAAAGACTGCCCTATCTCTCAATGATAAAGAATCCTTAAAAAAATTCCTGGATTCAGACAGTGATCTGGATCATCACCAAAATTTAATGGATTCTAAGTTACCCCAAGACCCACCTTTCCACAAAGTTTCATTGCAATCAGTCAATTACTTTTTCCGTAATCTTGCTAACAAACCAACCAACCAACCAACAAACCGACGAGATTACATTACCTCCTGGCGGAGGTAATAACATAAATTATGTTGCTTTTCGGTTTTCCTTTTCAGATAAACACACCACACACACACACACACACACAGGGAGAGAGGGCGGGAGAGAGAGGCACAGCACGCCGCAGCGCTCCGCTCCTATCACACCCCCGATCACAATGTTGTTTTATTATATATGGTGTTCTTATGGTTGTTGGTGACTGATTTCAGCTGTGGCGGAGGTCTGCGCTCTCTGAGTGCCAATTTCTAATTAGAGCTGTTTTTGTTCTCTTTCAGGAACCTTGTATAATCTGCTGGATGTCTGTAATGTTTGACTTGTGCTATTAGATTTCATATCACAGTTTCATTGAGAAAATAGTTCTAATCACATTATTACGGTGGCCGACAGGTGCAAACGCGCTGCAACGGCAAAAATGCTAACAGAAATGATGTAAAAAACCCAAAACTCCCAAACATGTAAAACACATGCAAGAGAAAATGCTACAAGAGAAAAATGCTGCAATTACAGACATGATGCAGAAGCAGAGACTTGCAAAAACACAAAACAAATGCTACAAATATATAAAAACACGCACAAAACCCCAAAACAACAGCAGGATGAAAATGATTCAATTCAATCCACAACGGAAGTGCACCAGACAAGAAGAAGAAGAAGAAGAAGAAGAAGAAGAAGAAGAGAAGAAGAAGAAGAAGAAGAAGAAGAAGAAGAAAAGAAGAAGAAGAAGAAGAAGAAGAAGAAGAAGAAGAAGAAGAAGAAGAAGGAGGTGCATGATTTCATAGACATCAGATATAGTCGTCATATATATGACATGACGTCTGTGCGTGATTTCTTTCTTCTTCTTCGTGTCTGGTGCACTGCAATTGTTTTGGGGTTTTGCATGTGTTTTTTATGTATTTGCAGCATTTTTCATTTGCATTTGTTTTGTGATTTTGCAAGTCTTTGCTTCTGCATCATTTCTGTGATTGCAGCATTTTTCTCTTGCAGCATTTTGTTCTTGCATGTGTTTAATGTGTTTGTGAGTTTTTGGATCTTTCCTGTGTTTGCAGTGTTTTTGACATTTGCAATGGGTTTGCACCTTTCGGTCACAGTACATTATCCTCAAAAAAAAAAAAAAAAAAAAAAAATCTGGATGGTGCAAGTACATATATTGAAGCAGAAATATTGTGAACAGTATCATGTCGGAAGTCAGAGCTCATTGCTTTACAACTTTGTTGCAGCTGGTATAAAGTCTGGTTTTCTTGAGGGCTTTGTAGCAGTAGGAGCTGCATAGATAATTACTTAGCAAATATAGGTCATTCAAAATCTTAAAATTACTGTGCTAAAATAAAGCTATGGAGCATACTTGAGGCTTTATATAGGGACTCGGTTCATCTAAAGTCCAAAATATGAAAATGGAGCCTCACAGCAAGACGGATACTGGCACCTAATAATTTAAATAACAATTTCTGTGTCACTTTTCCTCGTGGTGGCATATATCTATTGGTGGAATTGTTGCACGAGGAAGAGCTGATGCTTCAAGACCTTAATTTACCAGAGTTAAGCAGTGGGTGGTTGTACAGTCAGAAGTTTGAAAAATGATCCAGGAGACGGTGCACTCGAATGTGACTGAGGCTGAGATTACAGTATAAAGGGTTTAACCAATGTTTTTAATATGCCCATATTTTATTATAATAATTACTTTTCAGTGTTCTACTTGGCAAATTTGCTCTCAGCAAATTTTAATTGGAAGTTTTCATTAAATCTTTAAAGGCATCCATCCACTCCACTGCTTTATCAAATACAGAAGAAAATGAGGAAAGGCAGAGTACAGCATGGACAAGTCCACATCAGTTCATCGAAGGGCAAATATAGACTGTCAGTCCGTCACACAGTGTGAACAAATGTCCTGTGTTCACTTCAAACACACGCTGGTTGAATGTTGGTCAGTTCAAAGCCAATCACACACAGGAAGAACATAAACTGAAGAGGGAAAGTGTGGGAGGCAACGCCTCGAATGGAGAGGTAGGAATGAAACATGTGATCTGTCAACTCGAGGTTAGCGAAATGTTTTTTACCTGATTGCTGCCGATAATGGAAAAGGTCCCGTTGCCAGTTTCCTGGTTTTGGCTGACTGTAAGCACGATGCCGTCAATTCCGAAAAGCAACAAGTTGACCAGCATTAAATACGTAAAACTTATTTTTGGTACCCAACAACCACCTCAACTCTCTCACAGCAGCAAGAAGAGCCAAACTTTAATTATGCAGGGGTTACAAATCATTTGGTAGTCAGTGATTTATAATTGATTTTGGGGCCCTTGTTTAAAATGTTTTGTATTACCAAAATATCCATAATCATCCAAACAGTCTGATTTACTAGGAGTTATGAAATTAATTTAAATAACGAAACCGAAATTACTGATTTATGGGATAATTTATGTCATCCATATGTCACGCTCTGTCACCAACAAATGAACATTTGGCCTATTTATCATGAAGTTAATCATAGAACTGCCAAGTTGTGGTCAAATTAAACTATGGGATGAAAAAAAAAGAGAATCTTGCCTTTCACCCATTCGAAGCTTTTGTTCAACAAAGAGGTTGAATAGCAAATACATATTAATGAAAACTGGGATTTCATATTTTTGATGACAAGGACCAAGTGTGATAAAAAAAAAAGACAAAAAAAAAAAAAAATGATAGCAAGGATGAAAGTAAAACATTTCAAATACTCACATTACTATGATTAGGTGGTATTTTCTTTCAAAACATTTATTTTCGCTCATGTTTGTGTAAAATATAGTATTCAAACCAATTTGAATACCATTTTTTTCTTTATATTTACATTTACTGTATTACTGTTTTTAATTTATTCTCCTCTTTAAACTTTTATTAATTATTGCTTAAAATTCTTAACAATGTTTGACTGCTCCACTTTACTGTATTTCGTAATTATTTTTTTCCCCAAAGCACTGTAATTTGCCTTGTCGTTTGCAGAAAAATTAAAAGACATTTATAATAACCTCAGTTCACCTTGATTTGTTTCCGACGCGTTTTTCAGAGCCCCAGTTTAGACGCTTGATTGGTGCCGTGTGCAGAGGGTCAGTGAGCTCCGCTCATCAGGAACACCTGCGTGGACTGATCCTCTGGAGCAGGAGAGACACTCGATGGCGGAGCAGGACAAGCAATGCGCATTCTGTTGGTCTTCACGCTGAGATCCAGTCCACTATTCGTTTCTGCTGCTGCTGAGCCGAGTCACTTCAGGAGCATTTTATCCCGAGGATCGCTCCTAAACTTTGAGGTCAAGACATTCTCCGTGGACGCCGAGCCGCTCCGGGACTCTCCAAGTTTCTTCCTAAGGTGTGTCAAAGCTGTTGGACCCGATTAGAGGACACCATGCATTACTTCTGGATGTGCAGCGTTTGGATCCCCTGCGCTGGTTTTCTCTTCGAATTACAAGGCAAGCCGACTATTTTACTATCCTTCCTTTTTTTTTTTTCCTTTAATTGCGTTGGTATTAAATCCAGGGCTTGAACTTTGTGTGTTAGAGATGTGCCATGGCGCAGTTTGGAGTCTTTAGAGATTGTTTGAAACTGACTAATGAAGCCCTGATGGCTGTTGCGCATCTTCAGAATTGCATTTTTTTTTGCCTTTGTTTGGTTTGACACATGCCTTTAAATTTAACTTTGTGCTGCGTGACACAGACTTGACACACTTATCTGCAAATTCAGGTGCCAGAACAGGCAGGTGGTAGCAAAGAGCCTGATGGATAAATATCTGCCGTTTCCTTCAGAAGGAGGCAGACAGGGACACTTGGAGGTGTTGGAGGTGTTTCCCTGGTGTCACTGCACAGAAAACATGAACACTGCCATCTGTTGCATTTAACAGTCAGTATTCAGGAAACAGCAATTTGAACCTTACAGTGTTGCTTCAGCAACTCGTTGCTCGTTATGCTCTTTAATTTATCTGCAGCCAGAAACTAACCTGATTTAAATTTAAATGTTGGTTACTGATGAAAACCTCACAAATGGCACAAAATGTGGTTATTTACACCCAAATAATTGAACTTCCTTTTTTCACCCTTGAGAAACTGGGTGTCTGTCAATTCTTAGTTTTTATGCAATTCTAAACTAAGAAGTTTAGCATCTCTGAACATCTAATAACTGATAAACACCTGGAAACAAGTTTATCAAACTGTATCTGACCACTTGCAGTGAAACTCATCTTGGTGTTTGCCGAGTTTCCCCTCTTTGTGCCGAAGGAGGGTGTAAACTGCACTGCTGTAGTTGTCATGTCTGCCTGTATAACTGTAGCTGAGTTCAAGTGTTGCCAAACTTAAACAAGCCCTGACAAATCACAATGGTTCTGCAGATTGTTCGTATTCCAATGATGAGACCAAAAGCTCTGAATAGCTCTACTGTGACTCGAGCCAACATGGCATCTGAATTTGATGCGGAAATCACGAAGGATCCAATTTGACAGCCTGATAATGATATGGCATTCACTTCAGTCTCCTTTGATCCAGAAGTTTTCCTGAGTCGAGACAGACTCTTTCTTCATGAATTTACATTGTCTGAGCCAATAGATCACTCTTCACTCCAACCATGACTGGACTAATAGAGCTGATTTGGCTCTTCTCAGGGAGCCCAGAGTTGAATCAATTAGCTTATTTTGTCTCCCACAGGATCACACTACTTAGAAAAGCACACACCCTGACTGAGCATGTTGGATTCACTTTAACACTGTGCTAAAGCTGGCAAGCAGCCTCGATGGTGCGATGTGCCAGAGTGGGGCAAACGAGCGAGAGGGGCAACGAGCGAGAGAGGCAAAGAAACAGGAGGGAGACACTCGAGTGCAAGAGAGTGGAGAAACTGAGACGAGGAAGAGAAAAGGTTGAAATTGACTGAAAGTACTATTTGCATGCTGTTTCCTCCTCTTTTTCATTTGTAATTAGATATTACTTTTAAATGAAGCCTCTGCTGTCCCACTCTCCTTCCTCCCAGCAGTTAATCTGTTTTCACCACCTTCTTCAGGCCACAATGTTTCACTTCTTTAAGATGAATATCAGTAGGGAATTAAAGACGAGCCTGAATGTTTGAGCACAAAACTAAATGCTACCACTGGTTTTCTGATGGCGAGAAATTGTCTGTCTCTGACTCTCCAACTTTGTAACCCTCTTCATTTCATTCTCTTCTGCCATCGCCCACTCGTCGTCTTGATTCTTCTTTTTATTCAGCGTGTGTAGAGCTGGCTGCCTGTCTTGAATTTTAAAGCACAACTGGGATATTTCTTCTCAGAGCAGAGACTTGTGAGAAGTTAGCTTTTTATCCGGCTGTTGCTGTGAATGGGTTTCTCATGGTGGAAATTACTGCTCACCAGCGGCGAATTAACAGAATTTTCCATCTGACTTCTTCTTGCTGCCATCCCCCATAATTGTAACTTCCAAAACTGGAAAACCAACCAACCTCCATCAAATCAGTGATGGATGACGGCACTTGCATGATCAGCACCGTCATTGGACTGAGCTGCCTGGTATTTGGCTCATTGCTCGTCCATCCATCCCAAATGATGGGAGGATGATAGCTGCAGCTTTCGTCTGTCACTCGATGGGATTAAGTGGATGTTCATGTTTTCTTCTCCTCACTGCGTTCTCCACTTCACTTGCAGCTTTTCCAGATACACTGTGTGTCCTGTGGTCAGCATATTTGTAGTATTGGAAACCACCGTGAGCTCTTGACAAAAGATTATCTCTGGTGCACAGTCAGTGTGTATATGTGTTTTATAGTACTTGCAGAGATATATTTGAGAACCTTGTGTCAGCACTTCTGTTTCTTTGCCCAGTTATTTATGCTCTCTCTCTCTCTGGGACTGGTAATGCTCTGCTGTTGTAATTGTTGCAGCTAGTAAAGGTTGAACCTTTACATAAGGCCTGTTAACATTACACCACTACTGCAGATGGAAGTGTGACAGTCGGGTTGGGCGGTGTGGCCTAAAATTTATGTTACGGTATAATTTGAACCTTACACGGTAGACGGTATATATCACGGTAATAATGTGATTTACAAATTACAGCGTAACAGTTTCTTGATGGTTTACCATAGCACATGGTAAAAGCATGGAAGCAGAAGTAGTTTTTTAAACTAGTAAATAACATAAGTGAAGTTACTTTGAATCCAAACCATGTCCAAATTATAGATCACGGCTCGGCAACTTGATTTGGCGTTGGGCCCATTTTTTTTTTTTTTTTACTGATCCCCATTTGTCGGTGGCTAACAGCTAAGCTAACGCTGACTGAGACACCGGTGGCGTCTATCAGCAGGCTACTTTTACAAGTGTCCCTGAAGGCAGCAGGAGCTGCACGGCTCAGTTTGTTCACTGAATCAGAGGGTTTCAAGATGTTTCACAGGTGGTTTAGGAGGAGCTGGATGCTGACAGGTTAATGGACGGTGTCACTGCCTCCGGGAAGCAGCTGCCTCAGATTTTCAAAATCATCTGGCGAGCCAGATATTAATGTTCGGCCAGCGGGCCGCCAGTTACAGGTCGCTGTTTTAGGTGTTCTTTGTACTGAGAATGATCTTTTCACGAGTTCTTCCGTTCACCGCTCGCCGCCATCGCTGTTGTTGTTGTGCACTTCTTTTTCGGGGAACCGGGCATCTAAAAAGTCACATTACTGCCACCTAGAGGACATAATGTGCTATGACGGTTGGGTGGTATGGTCAAAGTCCCTACTGTGGGCCAAATGTATATCGCATACGGTTTATACCGTTTATACCACCCACCCCTATGTGACAGAACACATTCATAGATAAGAGTCTTTCAGTAACCACGAACTTGCTTGTGTTTGATGTCTTCCTGCTTCAACAAACCTGATTTGTGCTTGTCCTCTTCATTGAGCTCCATAGATGCCTATTACTACTCATTCATTTGAATCAGATGCATCGTAGCAGGGAGACATCTAACACATGCAGGGTACTGGTGCTTCACTCGCATGATTGTGAAGCATGGGCATCATAAAATTGAGAACAGTCTGTGCAGTGTTTTAGTGAAACTCCAAGTCAGTCATTTATTTCTGGTCTGCAAAGGCTACTGTCCTGTTTTAGGCATATTTCTCCAAGAAATTGGAATCTGTCAACATCAAGTGCTGCAGAAACCCTGACAGCTATCTGCTCTCACAGCTGGGTGTGTTGGAGCAGGGCAGCATCTAAAACATGCTGTTTACTATGCTTCTGGACCTGGATTCAACACTGCTCATCTGTTGTAGTGTACATTTGATATTTAACTTATGAGACATTTATACAGTTTGTGGCAGTGGTGAGTCACCCTCACTTCCCTACAAAGCCAGACTGCAGAAAGTAAAAGCCAGCATGTATTTTACACCCTGCACTTTGGATTTTTAGTACATTTTTCAGACTCGTCTCAGTCTGATTATCAAAGTTGCACCAGTTTGTGATTCGGTGCTGCCAAATGTGCCATTCACATGTTTACTGCAGCATCTGGGTGTTGCTGCTGCTTTCTGTGACTCATTTTGAACAAAAAATAGTTTTGATTTTATCAGGACTCATTACTCTGATTCTTTGGCATGAAGTTGGATTACTTCACTGAATGGGACAAATCTGAATGATTTACATTTGCATTAGAATTCCTATGTCTTTTTAAGAAAGGACGCAGACATCCTTATGACAGTCGCATGTTTTTTTAAGCTATTTCAAATGAATTGTACCTCTGATTAGCATTCAAAGTAATGAATGGTGATGTTATTTTTTTTTTCCCATTTCTTTTTTTTCTTTTCGATCATGTGAATGACTGAGTGGCTGAGACCGCTTTCAAGTGAAAGGGGCAAATGTGAATTAGTGTATAGAGTGTAAAATTCCTCAAAATACACTGCTCTTTGTCTCTATAACACTGACAATGATCTTTCAGCCTCTCATTTTTCCAAGCTTTGCTATCTGATGTGAAATTTTTCAGACACAAAAATGCCAAAAGATGCCATTTCAGTTGACTGTCAATATTGCTCTTAACAGATGTGACGGTTGTGCTTGAAAATGCTTCATGATAATTGCCGAGTTTGAAATTAAGTTAGATATTTATTAGTGAGTAAATATAACACGGTCCTCATGGAGGGATGCAACATGTGAGAGACCAGTTCTTTCAAGAATCCTAGAGCCTCCCTTCCACCCACCCCTCCATGTTTGTACAGGGTTGTGATTGGACGATGAAATTAAAGGCCAGATCACCCAATTCATCTACCCCACATGGTTAGTTTTCTGTGTTGAACAATGCATGTCCTTTGAAGCTTTTCACAAGCACTAATTAGGTTGCAGTGTTTTCCCCTAGGATTGGCCCCTTTTCCGGGGGGGGGGGGGGGGGGGGGGGGGGGGGGGGTTGTTTGTTTGTTTGTTTGTTTAGCGTCGGTCGTTGTCGCCGTTGTACAAAAACTCCAAATAAGGAATTTGAGTCCTAATATGTTCTTCTTTTTTGATTTCTAATTAGAGCTGGGAAACGACAAAATTTCTTAATCGCGATTAATTGCACCCCAATCCTGGAGTTAATCGCGATTACAATGGCTCATTTGAAGTCTGCCGATTCTAACACACACACACACACACACACACACACACACACACACACACCACAATAGCAGAGCAGATGAAAAATGGAAATTTGTTATGAGCGCTCACTTCCTCAAACTTCATTCTATCTCCAAGACAGCCTAAATTCAGTCATGCCGAATGCCGTGTTTTCAGCGCCTGAAAAACGCCCAGCTGGCCGAAACGCTGCACCGACAAACTCGCGATTTAAGTTTCACTTTCATTTCTTCATATTTGCGCTTGTTATTTCAGTTTGTGCCTCATTCCAGCATTTTCCTCGTGATTTTTCTGATCACTTGGCCGAGTTCGATATGGCAAATAATGAGGAATGGACCGTGTTTCACCGCTAAAAGCGCATGTGTCTTTTTTTTTTTTTTTTTTGACGCTCAGCTGGAGCGTGGTGAGGCTCTCCTACTCGGGGTGCAGGACAGGTTCGGCTAGCGGCGCACCCGGCGCCCCCCCCGCGCGTTGTGTGCGGGCGAGAAACTCCGTGAGATGATCCGAGAAATTGCCATTTGTTTCGTTCCAGTCAGTTTTAAATTTATTAGTTCTAAAACAGTAAGGTGCGGCTGATCTTTGTAGTGGCTTGGGTGCATTGGGTAGCACATTTACATTTTCAGTACAACCTTGTTCTTCGGCTTGGCTCTTCTTAGTTGTTTTGGCTTGTCTTTGTTGCCAATTAGTAATTCCAGGTTGCGTGCTGTGGGTAGATGGTGTGAACATACTCGGAGAGAAAGCCCCACTGTGGTCTTCAGAAGTTGAAGTTTTGGTTATTCCAAATGCTGCCCATCACACACGCATGTGGGTATGAACTGGGGATGTTTGCTTATGGTGTACCAGCAACACACTGAGATGATACTGCAACTATTCATTCTTAATCTGCTCATTTCTTCTTACATTGATTTAAAATTGCAGTAGTTTTCAGAATGTATTGCAGAACTCAAAAAGGGAACTGAAATACATGCAATTTGAGATAACACGGACATGTTTTGTTCCTTCATTTCTTTTTAAATATGTCACATTTTCCTTTAGTAGATGATCAAAATATGACAGTTTTTAATGTGAGTGAGTGCTCACACTTGACACCTTTGGAGTAAAATCAGATCTGGTGTGGTTGCTCTTGTACAATTAATTCAAGCATTTTAATATTGTTCAATATGATGTTCGCATCCTTCTCACTGTGAAAACAAAACTGAAGGCAGAATTATACAGGAAAAACATGTAGACTCCCCTGAGAAAGACCCCCAAACCTTGAATCTAACAAGGCGAGAATGCCAACCCGACTTCACCATACGCCCAGGAGGAGTGCGGCATGAAAATAAAAACCCAACTTAAAACTCATGTTTGTCTCAAAGACATTGGTGAACCTGAGAGGGGTTTTGTTGTTTCCTCTGAAAAACAGCCAGATATAAATAAGTTACTTTTGTTTGGAAAGCAATTAAAATGTTTGCTGCACAACAAGCTTAACACAACAGCAGAGTCCAGCTAATATATACAGACAAGAAAGGCTGAGAGTGCTGGTCCGTGTGAAGGGGCATTGGAGAGCAATGCAACTATAAAGAGCAACAACACAGAGGGAGAGAGAAGAGGACAGTGGGAAAGTCGAGAAAAGGACAGACTGTGAAACATGTTGATGAGGCAGGACTGGCTTCCTTGCTGATGTTCGCAGCGACTTTGTTTTGGACGTCAAGTCGTCTGAGCTGTGAAAGTCTTGACACTTTCAGACATGAGAGGAAACATTCATGCTGCACTCTTCTCCAAATGTTAGTTTTCTTTTTTGCAGTCGTAGACAAACCATGACCCCGGCAGGAACTCAGTCCCAGAAATGAAATGTGAAAACTGATTGATCAAAATGGAAACTGGTCAGTGCTATTTAAACTCAAAGTGACCTCTGCCATGTTTTACTAGTTGTTTTTGTTTTGATAATTTTTTTTTTTTTTTTTTTTTTTTTTTTTTGACGGCCGTTTGTAGGATTTGGCCTTTGTAAGTACCCACTTTTAGTTGTCGCTACTTCTCTATAAAGCATTTGTTTCTTTCTACTTTTTGTTAAAATACAAGAGACTCATAGTATGATGCAAGTTATGCCTTTAGTGAAGGTTTAAAATGTAATAGGTAGTTAAAGGGAGAGGACACTTTTTAGCCCCTCCTCTGAGGCAGCCACAAACCTGATCTCGTCTCTCCTTATGTCTTAATTCCTCTGTATATAAACTATCCAGTTAAATTTAAATCAACATTTGCCAGTCCACATTTGTGGGGAAGATAAAAAAAGAATAAGGGGTTAACAATTATCAGAGATTTTTGAGGAAAAGCTTTATTCACTGTCGGACACTGATTTTATTGTTCTGTGTTTGTTTGGATTCAGTTGCTCAAAGAGGATTTGAGGATTGTTTTCACGTGTTTTGTTTATTCTGACACTTTCTATGCATATTTGGTCACACACGCACATACACACGTCTTGTTGATTCGTGGGACTCTTCATTGGTTGACATTCAGTTCCAGTAGACTTGATCAAAACTCAATTGTAACTCTTGAATGCCTTACCCAACACATGAATGTCTGTGTTTTCCAGAGAAAAAAAAAAAAATTCGTTGTTTTGCTGCTCATATCAAATTATACTAGTACTTAATATTAGGGGCCACCAGATGACACTGCATGACGCTACACTGCTATTGAACACCTAGATTACTTCAATACGTATTTGACTGTCAGCCTAAATGCTGCCAAGCTCCACAGCACACATGGAATAATAACAAACTTATTTCAGTTGTTTCATCTCTTCCTGATGCTCTGTTTTGCATTTTTTGGGTTTGTTTTTGCAAAGGTGCATTTTATACTAACATATAACTTAAATTGTGAAAAATACAGTTTTTTATTATCTGTATTTGTTTTTTCCTGCACACATTCAAAATATAGATTAAAAAATAATAACCTTAGTCTGTGGTGAACGAGGTAAAGACTGACATTGAAATTTCTTTGCTTCATCATGTCAGGATTTTTCTCATGAAGACTGAAATTTGACATGAACCCTCATGGGCAGTTTTAGTTTTCTCACCAGTATCAAATACATGAACAAACACACAAATACTGATGTTTTCTTTGAACATTGATTTAATTTACTTCCTGCAGACTCTACTCCTTCAACCTTTGCCTAATCTTGGTCAAACCTCAAAGCATGTCTTCATGCTTGTTTCCCCACAAGGATGACAAGTTCCCATAATGTGACACTGTAAAGAGATGAAGGTATATACACACACAGCTCCAGGTCCTGAAGTCAGCAAATAGAATCTGCCACATTCTACCTTCTGCTCTCCAGTCTTCAGCCAAATGCTTCACATTTCTATTACTGGCACGGTGGGCGCCTTTCTTGGGGCGTTGAAAAACTGTATAAACACAAAGCTGGATGTCTGATGTTTAGAAAGTCCCTTCTCTCACTGTCAGACATACTTCCCTCAGTTCCTCTTTCTACAGAAAATGTTCCTTTTTGTGTAGCTGTTCTGGATGTATATTTCCATTATAGGTGCCTTTAATGCAGAGGTGAGGAATTCTGGTCCTAGAGGGTTCCTGCGTAGTTTCAACTTGCGCTTACTCCAACACACCTGACAGCAGTAACTGGCTTGTTGTCAGACTTTCTGCAGAGTGTCATCATGCATCATTAATTTCAGGGGGAGCATTGAAAACATACAGGACTGCGGCCCTGGAGGACCAGGAATGCTCACCCCTGCTTTAATACTTACTCGAGTGCAAATTGATGGGTGACTGATGACTTTGACTTGCTCCGCTGGAGCTGAAGCTGTGGTACTTCTGAACTCACAGTCAATGCTAAAATGATTCTGATTTTAGTTTTTAGTTAGAATTATTTTTAGCCAGGTCTTCTCACAGGGATCAGACTGCCAAATACTTGATCATCCAGAGGTGTGTCATATTGTTAGGCCCCAGCCTATCAGGACTTGAGCCCATCATGCAGTGCCATCCTCCACAGGTCTCAAGCAGTCATACAAAATGTCTTCTTCATAAAGTGATTAATTTGTTGACAATAGAGGTGGTGAACAAATTAGAGGTAATTACTAACTTACACCAAGAGTGAGAGCGACACAAAAATAACAAACAAATCCACAGTAGTCTGAGCCAAGAAGGATGGATCCCGCCCCTCTGACCCGCTCTGACTCCGGGTGAGATCAGCCTTCGGTCTTAAGCTGTGCACCGCAGGTTGACCAACCTGGTCTCTGGTCTGACACAGCTTATTTTTAGTTCTGAATTGGAAACTACAAGAAACACACACAGCACAGGACACACAGGTATGACTGCAGTCGTAACACATTATCCTACTTCCATTTTCTGAACAATAGTGCTTCTTACATGATTTTCAGCAGCATTCAGTCAATTTAGAATTTGAGAGAGCAACACTTTTATGCGAAGTCCATAAAAGTCAAATCCATTACTAGTAATGATGCATCATATCTTTTTTTTTATGCAGCTAAAAGTAGATTTTCAATTCATACAAAAACAAAAAAACAAAACAAAATTAAAAGTCCTTTATTTGTCCCACAGGTGGAAATTGCAGAGTGACTGCAATGTGACTTCACCGAAAGGAACAACAGATTCAGAATCACATCAGTCACAAGAGCTTCTTCTGTGTTTCATCCACAAAGATTTCCTTTTATCCCCTGAAATATCAGCAACTTGACTTTTTCCCCATATGGTTTACCACAGGTGGGTCTAAGTGGGGCTTCTGAGGAGTTATTCTCATACTAACTGATCTCCTGCTTATTTCTTTCCCTGCAGTCGACCACAGTGCTCTAAATCATTACTGTATTGAAATCTTCTGTCTTGCATCTTACATGAGATTTATTTTTTGAAAGACTCTTAAATCCCCTGGAAACTTCCAAGTATATTTTACCATCAGTAATTTCAAGTGCGACTGCATCAGTGTCATGAATGAAAGTTGTGCAGTTTCTTTTTGCCATGCTGTGTCAGAGAAATAATGAGGAATAAGATGATGGGCTGGAGAGTGACTGAATAAAAAAAAAAAGAAAGTTCAGAGAAAGACTTAAAGATGTCAGGAGCAAAGACAAGCTTGATCTTGATTCCTGAAGGATCAGAGCTTCACGATGCAAACAGAAAAGCTTTAGCCTGCAATACTTTGACTGGTGCCTGTTCAGTAAAATCTGGATAATTTAAATCGTATTTGCTGCAAAGCCACTTTTTTTATCCACACTCAAGAAGACAAAAAGATAGAATTTTCATGTTACATCGCTCGCATGGTTCCACTGCAAAGCCTGTTGTTCTCATTGACATTTTGAATTTCATTCCTACAGCTGGAGTGAGTGATCTCCATGTGGTGTATAGTTGGTGTATTTCCACTCAAAATACTGTGTGCAGGTGCTTCATGGCTCCAGCCCGGATTACGTTTCAGGGAAATCAGGCTGCTGTTACCGCGAGGGGCTCAGCAGTGATATACAGCAAAGCTGGGAAGCGAGAAGGCGTATCAGACTGTAAGTCTAAGTTTCAGAATGAAAGGGATTTTCCAATAAGCAGCAAATTTGATCCAACACTTTTTCACTAGCTCCATAGATGTGACAAATGCTTTTATTACAGTGTAGGAGGGTTCTGTATAGGTGACGAGAGCTAACACTTGACTAAACTCCTTTTCGAGTATTGTGGAAAATGGCTGTTGGTTCTTAAGTCTTGAGCTTTCAAATTCTAATACCAAAGTTGGAGAGCACAGGTCTATTTGAACAGAAAGAATGTAAACTCATGATACAATTAAATTTTTAAATGTTATTGAACAGCAGATTTATGCAACTCTAATCTCGTTGACATGCTTTGGCCTCTTTTCAATAGTCCCAAGATGCTTCATCATCCTCATTCCCTTTTTTATTGCATTTGATGACTAAATATGGCCCCATCTTTCTATTCTGGATGAAAACAGTTTTCGTACCAATTCATTAACAGCACAGTCTCCTCTCACACATGCTGAACTGGTGACTGTAAATCAATGTTGACTCTTCTCAGTTCATTAAGCCTCCTCGGTTCAGTGAACACGTGGCTTTTAGTGAGTTATTGTTGTTGGAATAATCTGTGATAACTGCTGGTTAATGTCTGCAAGGGAAAATTGATTGTTTTTCTTTAATTCACACCATCAGTAGTATTTGTAATTTTAACGTCGACCCGGACTGCAGGTTTCTGAATTATGAAGCCTCAGCCCAACGCTCCTACTCCCTCTTGAAGTCCACACATGAAAACCCAAAAAACTCTACAGATTCCTCGTTTCCTTTAAGAATGTTTTGTTGAACTTTAAAGTCACATTACAAAAACATAATGTACAGAAATATAAACAGGAGGCTCTGGGCTGGTTTGTGCGGGCTCTGAGTGCTTCGTTGGATATTCGCTGTGGCCACCTAATGTTCTCGATGGTTCTGAGAGCCCTGCTGCCAAAGCCATCTATTCTTACTATAAACATTGATAATGTCGAGTCCATGGACATTCACATCCAAGTTGGGTTGCTATTACAGGCGACTCAGCTGTGAGACCAGCAAGTCCCATGAGAATATGGACTGGGAGTCGTGACATTCTGTATGTTGTTGTCCATTTACCTGCACATGTGCAGAACTCTTTAACAGCCAGCCTGTCAAACCATTCTTATCACTCCCTGGCAGAGTCCTGCACTGGTCCAATTTTCAAGACCCACCCCGGCCCGACCCAGGGACGTACAAACCCGCAACCTAACCACAAACCCGTGCATCAGCCCGATGAGTACCGCGACCCGATTCGACCCGTTGAAACACGACCCGCAGCCCGACCCGTAACCCGTATTTAAAGTAATCATTTTGGGTCACAATGTCTGCATGCATACAGCATATCGCCACAGTTAACGTACCAGTGACTAAATAACGCACCTGAATGAAGCAGCTCTTCCAATAAAAGCCTGACTTCAGTCATGAATCATCAGCCCTGCGTGTTCTTCTCCCATACAACTGTAAAAATACTCGTTTGTTACGTTCAATGCTTTTAAACTTTTAATTAGGGCTGTCAAATTATTAAAATTTCTAATCAGATTAATCACAGCTTACAAATTAATCATGATTAATCACAAATAATCGCAATTTCCAACTATGTCTGAAATATGCCATTTTTTCCTGTATTGCATTAACAAAAAAACTACAGGACATGATTATATATATTTAACACGTGATGTGTTTTATATTTAAGGCTCCAAATAAAATAAATATTCAAAAAACTAAAACATGCACGCACACCATAACATGATGTCTGTGTGTGTGCAGTGTAGGGCTGAACGATATGGGCAAAATTTCATATCTCGATATCCATGCCAGATAACTCGATATTGATACGATATATTACAATGGATTCAGTGAAAGTTAAGCATTTTTCAGAAAAATAAAAACATCATAATACAAAAGGATGTAAAAAAAAATGCAGTTTTATTTGAGAACTCACTGCCACTACCACCATACTCGTTTGTGCAGATTCTGCAACTGCCCTCTGCTATCAGCTGTCAACCAGTAAACGAGGTTTGTGGTTGGCTGGCCTTACCTGTGCATGGGCAAGCTTACATGCAGGGCAAGCAGGGGAAATCTTGATATCGTTGATTTTGAGAAACTAATGTCCTGAATGTTCATATCGCGATATCGATATGATAACGATATATCGTTCAGCCCTAGTGCAATGCTCCCTCTGCAGTCCCTCTAAAGTTGGCTTTTGGCAGGAGTTACATTTTTAGGTCTGTAACAAATGTAGTACCACAAGAAAAGTAAAACTAAGAGATACCACACTTTTTTCTTGCACAATTAAACAGGACATTCTTAGCCAGTGTTCCTCTTTGTGTAGAAAACAGAAAACTGCTTCATTGCAACATTTTTTTAATCAAACAAGTAGAATCCATGGGGCCAGCCGGCTTATCTCCCTCCATATTGCTTTCTTCTTCTGTTTTGATAAATTAATTGACGCTAGGCCTCCTTTGCCTCCTGTCTGCTGCCTGTCCATGCTTCACATATCCGCGTGGGTGTCCGCGTGACGTAAAAATCGTCATGAATTCCTGTCCGCTAGGGTCCGCGCGGACTGATCCGCGGACGTCCGCGCAACAGCCAGATTGTAGTATGCACTGCACTGGCTGCGGTGGTGCGCGGACCAATAATGTATAGAATTACTAATTCTAATTAGTAACTAATTAGTAATTCTATACGTCATTGGCGCGGACACTCCAAAGCGGACGCGGAAACGCGTACATGTGAAGCATGGACGAGCAGAGACTGAGGTGAGGCTTCTTCTTCTTGGGTTGCTGGCAGCTTGCAGGCAGTTTGCATTCCATGCAGGTGCACTACCGCCACCCGCTGGTAGAGGTGAGGCTTGTCATGATGCGCATACGTTAAACTTCGTTAAAATTTTTAATTACATTAATTACATAAATTAATGCAATTAACACGTTATTTTTGACAGCCCTACTTTTAATCTCTTAAAGGTAACTTTATGTGTGTAATAGTAGACTTACTTTCTGTCCAGACTTGAGCGACATTCAGCAGTTACGAGCCGTGACATATTTAATTAGAATCCATCGAGGAGAAAAGTAATCCATCAGGGAAACACTGTGTAATGTTTGGACATTTCAGGAACATTACAAAGTGATAGTTGTACGTTTTATCCATTTATTTCTCAAATATCTAAATAGCTATTAACTGTTTTGGAAGTGGCACTTGTTAGACGGCGGCAGATCGTTTGATGCTCTCGTCCAATCACAACTTGTGTTATTAGATGGCAAAACGCGATAAAACAGCTAAGCCAATGACTGTCACAAAATAGCGGAAGCGACCCTCAGAGTAAATAATGACCAAGATAGTTTTCTGTAGTTTGCTCAACTAACTGAAAAGCCTGGAAATGGATGCAGAAGAGACGCGGTGCAGCTGCAGACAGTTGCAGCAGATGGATCACGTCACAACGTTTTTATTTTATTTATTATTATTTTATATTGATTCTCTTGAGTCGAATTACAACCCGCGACCCGACCCGCAAGCTATTTTTCCCACCCAGATCCGAACCCGAGAAAAAAAAAAACGTTTAAAAACCACCCGCAAATCAGCTGTTTTTGCGAGTACCCGACCCAGTGCAGGACTCTGCTCCCTGGTGTGTCGGGCGGCGCCTACGCTCTGAGATGTACCTGCAATGTTGTATAAGTCCCTGTCTTCCCCCCGTGCCGACTTGGGCCCCAAATGGCCTCCGTCATCACCCTCAAGTCTGCCAGTTGATTTACTTGTAAAGACTTTGGATGATACAGAAAATGTGGTTTCTTTGAGAGGCATGCAGTTACACTGAATTCTTTTTGTCCCCTTTTTTCTTTCTAACCTTTTGTTTTTATCTTGCAGCCTCCACACCCTTGATGAAGTGTCTTTGGGTGACTTTGTCTCACCTCATAAGTTCAACATGATTTCTGTGAAACCCATTCTTTAGAAATGCATTGCCTTTTAAATAAGACTGGTGCTTGTTCCTGAGATGACTTTCTGAGAGTCAAACAGTTCTTTGCTGTTTGCTGTATACAGTCATAGAAATGTGCTGTGTCACTGTAATTTTATTCAGTCACCACCACATTTCCAATTGCACAGTTTGCTTCTCTTTGCGTAGTGATGAAATGTTTGTGATGCTGTTATGATACTGGATGGAAAGATGAGATTTAGTGGAGACAGTTGGTCCACGATACTGAGTGACAAAAAATAACCCATCAGTGGATTTTTTTGGCTGAACATCCATGATGGAAATCTTTTACCTTCAGATCCTGAAAGTGCTGCTTTGGACTGTGATTTACAGTTTGCAATACATTGAATAATTCAGTCTTACAGAGTGTGCAGTGATTTCACATGAGGCCTGTCTTGTGGACTGAGTGCTAATGTGATTATGGCACAACTCCATAGAGAGACCATTCACCTGACCAGTAATTCAGGACCACGTCGATATTTTCAGCCATCATATTAGAAATGATCACCCTGTCCCCCTCGTCTCATCCTGTCCTCGTCCCATTTGTCTCCTCAGTCTTGGTTTAGAATGAATTCTGCAGCCCTGCCAAAATGCAAGCAAATCAAATCAATATCCGTTTGCATAGCACATTGCATAGATCAAAATGCATTGCAAAGCACTTCAGAATGTTCAGAGAGCAAAGAAGATTAAGGGGAAAATGCTTTTTTTGTCCATAAGCCTTTTTGAATCTGTGCTGTAGAGACGTAGCAGAGCTGGCAGGGAACTCCGAGCTGTTCGTCACAATGATCCCCTCCGCTGTGTTGTTAAACTACTCATAACTCCAAATTGTGTTCACTTAAGCCAGTTTTGTAATAGTGTTCTGGAAATATGAATCACAGCAGCCACAAATTTAATTTGAATCTCGACCATTGTAAAAGCAAATGCATTGAAGAAAGTCTGCTCAATCGCTCTCCTTATGTCAGTAATAATACTACATGTCAGTCACGTCATGACAACCCACCTATTTCTTAAGTTTCCCTGCTGTTAAAACAGCCCTGACACATCATGGTTTCCTTTACAGCTCAACAGGATATATGCTGCGATATCTGACATCAAGTTTTTAAAAACACATCCAGTGCGTTCCTGGCGTTACTTTCTACAACGAACTATGGCCAAAATATAGTTATTTCAGCCATAAAATGAAGAAGCAGAAGAAAAACCACCCCTGATGACAGTGACGTGCGCCATGAGGGAATTACGACCGTATACCGGGGCCATGTGTTGTTGTTGTTCTCAGTCATGCAGGAGTGTTAAAAATGAAAAAAGAACGAAGGACATATTATGACTCAAATTCCTTATTTCCAGTTTTTGTACGACGGCGACCACGACCGAAGTGAAAACAACAAAAAAAGCTATTTGTATATTCCCACGCCTCCTGTTTCTTTGAACAAGTGGTATTAACTCTGAGAGATGTGGTGTGACTACTGCTGCAGGGTTCGAGGTTGATAAGGCCCAATAAAACACTCTTGTCAGCTGTTGTGTAGCTGTAAACCTGTACAAAGAGAAGGATGAGTCTGATTGGAGAGTCCCCTCACAGCTCACAGAGCGGTGGAGGAAGGCAATGGCAACACAACCCAGTCTCACGGCAACCCCAGCGTCTGCTCCAGAGAATGGCCTGAAGCATCTGTTCTCTTCTTTCTCTACACTGTTAAAACAGTTGTGAGGGACCTCTGTTCACCCTTGGTCCTGAAGAGATCACAGCCAGCATGTTTCACAGTTGACTTACAGCAGCACGGCTGATCTAAACAAGTTTTCACTGAGCTGAAGAAGCCTGACCAGGAGGATTACAGTATTGAGATCAGTAGTGTCAGTGTAGGGTGACTTCCTGACGCCACAGTTCAAGAGCACAGGTTTTGTCCCCTTGCGTCCAAAATTAATTAATGAATAAGCTTTTGTATGGCTGAGTGGAGTTAAAGAGGTTAGGCTTTTGCATGCACTCGCATGCATAATAATATTGCTCACTAATAATAGTGGATGCGCTCCCATCCTCACCCTGTGTTGGATCTGCTGCAGTGATAAAGGTCACACAGTTTGGTCACAGTGTCAAGGGAAGCTGCAGTGGTGGACGTGACTCACAATAAGGTTTCACAGTGAACACAACCAGCAGACGATGTGGAGGAAGCAGCACAGTAGAATTTTTTTTAGCACACAGTGACAAACACAGGTGTTTTCATTACTTTCAGACACATTGAATTGGACAATTCTTCTCAACCAGACAACTACTTACCTTCATTGAACCTTTTTCCTGTCCTTTATTTTTAACCTCAGTATAAGCTCAAAATGTGCATTTTCAATAATTACAATAGGAAAAAAAAGATCCTCATTTGGGTGCGTAAACTCATTCAGGTCCTCAGATTAATGAAAGATTTGATCTATCATCATTTTTGGGTTTTTTGAAAAAAAAAAAAAAAATTACATCACGTCTCATTAATTTCCTCGAGTCACTTTGCCCTAAACCAAAATCCTCATTCTGAACATAAGTCATTTCATTCTTCGGTGGCAGTGATACTTTAAAAAAAAAAAAAACAAAAAAAAAAACTTCAAGGTAAGTATATATTAAACTTCTTTCAAGTACAGATTCTTACAAAGTGTAAAGATTTTACCTGCTTTGATTCTTTCCTTGTTATTCGAAATCATCTTCTGTAGAGCTAACACGAGTTCAGAGTTTAAGAAGTAGAAGGATATGTTGTTTTTTTTTTCAAATAACTGTCATTGTCACATTTGATGCCCACATTTCAGTTAGTTTATTAAAAGATAAAAAAAATGTCCATGCACACCCTGTTTTCTATACTAATGCAGATTACAAAATAACAAAAAAGCAATTTTGTGGAGATATTTTCATCTAAGTCTGTTGTATAATATTTGAATAATTTGTCTCCTTTGAGAGTGAAATTGTACCATCTTTTTCATCTGAAGCTGTAAATTAATAAAGAGAGAAGGTGTAATAATTTTAAGATGCATGTTTTTCAGAGTCTTTTGAATAAGTCAGAAGAAATCCATGTTGCTCCCTTTATGAGTAGAGCAGGTTGATTGTGAAACTCAAGTGGACGCAGTTGACGTTTCGTTTTGTATAAACACATTTTTACTGTTACCACTACGTGTTGTATACTCCGTGTATGTTAACGCAGATGAACAGCAAGCCAAACTCGTTGCCACAAGCCAGGATCTGAGCGTCTTGCTCCTTTAATACAGTCTGCTGAAGACGGCTTACAATACAAATTGTGGCTTGAAAGGATCGAGTGAAACTGAAATACATGAAATGGAAAAGAAAAAAACATCAGTTTGTAATCAGAAAAATAACACATAATGAGCATCAAACAGTGCATTAAACTTAATCAAACTGCCATCCTCAAAGTCACAGATTCTTTCAACAGCAAGATCGATTCATTCATATGTTAATTAGATCGTCAACACATGAGAAAAGCTGCATTAACATGCTTCAGCATTACAACAGGCTAGAGAATGAATGGGCTCTGTCTACTTCCTGGTAACACACAGCAGAAAAACGATCTCTAGCAGAGCTTCCACAGCTTACAAAGATAACACATTCTCATTTCTTTAATGATTAAACACTTTTTTAACTTACAGCCGTTGTTTTCGGAGGCTTAGATGAGCTTTGAGACACAGGAGAAACTCAGATGATAGCAGACAGACTGATAACACGTTTCCTAGGCTGAGCTTCTGATTCCCACAATGCATCAACTTCATTTCAAAATAAAAGGCAGATAAACACACATTGACTGTATAACATTTTCTTCTTTTTAGCATGTACTTTTTAATATGAATTTCAACAAATGAACTCTGAAATATTTATTAGAATTTATGAACTTTTTTAAACTTATTTATCAGACACATTTTACTGAGGGCAGAACAACATTGTATTTCCAGATGATGGTTCTGTGTGGCGTGCAAGTATGATGTAAATGTTTCCCATGAATATCCAAGTTCAACTGAGCTGACACTCATTCATGACAACCTATAGAAATTGATTTTTCTTTTCAGATTTATTTTTCATATATACTCTTAGATTCACACACATTTGTCATTTTCTGATTTTCTGTGTTGATGACAATACTTCTGTGAAAAGACGCCACATGAAGAAAGGCAAATAAGACATTGGAGAGAAAGTCATTTAAGTTGCACCCTGTAACATGAACTGCTCCCACTTGGTGTCTTTCTCTGACATTATGCCTTTGCTTTATTATTGCTATTCTCCTATTCATCCTCTGAACAAACACAGATGAGCAATGTGAGCTATTTATATGGTAATTTACCCAAGAAACGCATCACACATTAGAGCGTCCATGATTTAGTCAAGTGGAAATGTGCAATTCTATTTGTATGTCTGTGTAGGTGGCGCCCTAATACAAAACTCTTTGCAGCACCACAGTCGCTCAGAGGGAGAGTGCTTTCTCTTTATTTGACCAAATCAGGCAACACTGTAAGTATCCTTGTGCACAGAAGCAGGAAAGAGCTGAATATAGAAGTGGCAGCAGACTGCAGCATCATTGTCAGTAGCTTATCTGGTCTTTTTTTTCCCTTCTTCTTTTGGCTTTTTAGGTTACTGGCAGAGTAGGGATACTATAAACAGAGGTAACAATGGCAGATCATACTGGTAAGGACAAATAAAGTTGATCAGCTTGTAGGCTTCTAACTACTGAAGTTGCAGTTTACAGATCGAGTTAAGACTTTCAGTTATTGTATTTATATTAGAAATTGCTGCACTGATTCTAAATAGTGAATCCTTTACAAATATCTACGTAACTATGTGCATAAACAAGGTCTTTAACCAAATGTGAAAGAGGTTTACAAGGTTCCCTTTGGCTTCTGAGTTAAAGTCCTGAGATTTACTAGAAATGACTTGAAGCGCCATTTTAGATGCTTTACCTTGTATCTTTTTTTTCTCTTCCTTTTCTTAAAATTAGCCTGGTCATACTGCAGAGTCATGTTCATCTGAAATTCCCCTCCAGGCATATTTTACCCTTGGCAAGGCATGGCCTGAAAGAGGGATTCTGTATTTCTTTGCCTGAAGTGAGGAGCTGTCCATGGTGCTGAACTCGTCTAACTCAGATGTTTGGGATGTGTTTGATGTTGGAACCCAACCTGGCTGAGAGTTGAGGGAGGGCCAGTTACTCTAATAGCTGTAGGACATGATGCGGTTGAAAGATATGTATGAACAATTGTCAGAGGATCAAAATTAAACATATTTAATATAAAATCCAAATATCGTCTTACACCAAACACATTGAACCTGTTTCTGGTCTGCGTTATTATTTACTTCAGAGTGCCATTATTATTTATTTGCCATTATTATTTATTTGCTCATCAAAGAGCAGAACAGCATTTGATTCAGAGTGAGATTTTTGGGGATTTTTTTTTTTTTTCAACTTTATGACATACCGTATTGGCGCGAATATATGACGACTCTGATTATGAGACGACCCCTATTTTTCAAATATCATTTTGTGAAAATAAAAATATGTTGAAGAAAACAAGGTTACTCATAAAAGAACATTTTATTGTACAATTATTCTAAACCCAAAAACTCACAACAGAGCTCACAACATTTCACGTGATTTAAGATTAAAAAACATTTTTTTTGCAGTATAAAGTAAGAAAATATATTTCTCAAAATAAGCATCAATTAAGTACCCTCAAAGGTTCAATAACTGCATTAATGATGCAAATAACTTTATAACCATCAAATTCAAGTTCTGTTCAACTTCATGAACATTAATAATTCAGCCTTCTGTGAATGTTGGATTCAGTTTGACATGTAGATAACAGTTCTTCAGAAAGAAAGCATGAGATTTCAGCTGGTCTGAGCTTTTATTACTTTATCCTGAAGGTACTGTAAAACTGAAACAAACCAGATACACATAAACATGAACAAATACACGACATGGATCACAACATACATCACTGTCTAAAAACAAAACAAGTCGGTATTTAAAATCAAAGCCACTCGCTCAATGCTAACTATTAATGGAAACGCCATTTACATGCTAACAGACTTATCATCTGCGTTGAAACTTTAAAACAAACTTACAAGTATCAATTTCACCTCTATCCTGAACATCAACTAAGTATATTCGAGTACTTACAGACATATATTTTCGATACGTTGTTTGAAATGAACCTTAGAAAAACAAACACCAGCCACATGTGCTCAGTCTTCTTCTCACACTGCTGCAGGCTTACACTCTGTCCAACTCACTACCTCCCCCTAACGGGGCTGCTGAGCCACTGCATGCAAGCAGAGGCAGTACAGGTCACCGGTACTTTGGCTCCATTTAGTCCTCGATTATAGCACGACCCCTTTTTTGAGAATACCATTCCTGGAAAAAAATATCGTCTTATATTCGGGCCAATACGGTAATTGTAAAGAGGCAGATTTAAAATATTGGTTCAAAAGGGCAGTTTGACATGCTCACAAGGGTCACAGCAGCAGTAGCTAATGCCAAGATATCATGAAGCCTGGTTGCTCCTATTTGCCAAGGGTTTGGATTTTCAGACTTCCATCACTACTGGGGAGCTAGAAATTCATGAACCCCATCCCTTCCTGCCACCTTTATCTTTCATAAACAGACTATAATTTTATCTATTTTTATTTTTGAAATGCAACATTACATTTGTCTGTCTCTCCATCTCAATTTTCTCTGGAGAGTGCTGTGACTTGCAGTCTTTTTTGTGCAACACTGGATATGTTTCTTTCAAAGCTATTAACAGCTGTTACTGTAGCACAGTAAGTGCCAACAATCGACACATTTATAGCCACAGTACAGATTTAGGTATGTGTGCACCACACAGACGGAATTTTCCTGAAGGTCTTTGTCATGGTCATTCAGTTTTTGTTTTTTTTTAACAGAAAAGGAACTGAGTTCCAGCATGTCAGTCAGTGTGTTAATTCATTAAGATAATGAGATTAAAATTTATACCTGGATGCTTTAATTTTCAGCATTATGAAACTTGGGTTTTGCAGCAATGCAGCTTATCAGTTTCAGGTAGGCTTGTGTTGCATGGGAACGGTCATGGACACCTGCTGAAGTGTCTCTCTTCCTATGTTTGTCGTAATAATGAGACATTAAAATAGCCTATTCCCTCCACTTTCATGCAGTAGTGCTGCGAGTTCACTCAAACTCCTGTTTCCTGGAAGTGAAGTGCCCTTATATATGGAACCAATAACTCCCTCTGACGTTAACATTAAAGATGTCCACCTCAAAGTAATGTGACTGTAGCATCTCCTGCACCTGTGTTGCTTTAATGTCTTGGATTAATGTTAGTTTGCTGGCGATACTTGTTGGAGGCTTCTTGTTGATGCATTTTTTGTTGCTGCTTCTTCTCTTATTCATTTTTTGTTTATTTTTGAATTGAAAAGGTCATTTATCTAAATGTGTGAAAACTAACATGCTTAATCTCACACAGATAGGTTGAAACAATTTTTAGCAGTTGAAAAGACCCATTTGAAGTTAGGGGAGAGGTTGAAGTTAGTCTTCGCAAGCCATGTTTTGCATTTTGATCATGCTGCAACTAATCTTTCTTGATCCTGCCCTGGACCTGAGTTTTCACACAGCTGCTATGAATGAGGTGAGCAGATAAATGGAAGGATTGACAAATGTCATAGAAGGCAGAATGAGTTATTTCAATATCCTTCATTCGTGGGGTTTCCAGTTTGCTTTTAAACAGTCTGGCCTTGGTGGCAGTGTGGAATCACTGTCACTGTCACTTAATAATTACTCCCCACAGATTGTAGACCATCAGGATCTGTTGTTTGGAGTGTACAATGGGGGAAATAAGTATTGAACGCATTAACTGTTTTGTCATTACATTTATTTCCAAAGATGCAATTCATGTGACATTTCTTCCAGACACTGGTATTAACTCAAATAATCCACACATGAAAAGAAATCACAACATTCAAATCCATAAATAGTGATAATGTGGAATTAAGTGCAATAACACAGGAAAAAAGTATTGAACACACCATGGGAAAGCTGTATAGTTTGTCAAGGAAAGGCACCATACCATCTCACACCTGAAAGTAATTAGTCTTTGTACTTCCTATAAGTGCAAACCAACATCAGCTGGGTTAGTGCTAATTGATGGCCCTATAAACAGGTTGTTTTTTCACCAAGTAGTCAAACAAGACACATCTCATGATGGGTAAAAGCAAGGAGCTCTCTCAAGACCTTCGCAGCCTGATTGTTGCTCAGCATCAGAATGGAACTGGTTACAGACTTATCTCAAAGAATCTGAGTATTCCAGTAAGCACCGTTGGGGCCATTATCCGCAAGTGGAAGAAGCATCACCTTATCATCAACAGGCCGCGCACAGGAGCTCCTCGCAAGATTTCTGACCAGGGAGTCAGAAAGATGGTCAGAAGAGTTCTCAAAGAGCCAAGGACCACCCGGAAAGCACTCCAGCAAGACATGGAGGCAGCAGGTACAAGTGTTACAGAGAAAACGATAGGCAATGCACTCCACCGCCATGGCCTCTATGGACGCTCAGCCCGCAAGACTCCGTTCCTCAAAAAAAGGCATGTTGAAGCTCGTCTAAAGTTTGCTAAACAGCATCTGGATAAGCCTGTGGAATACTGGGAGAATGTTGTCTGGTCAGATGAGACCAAAATTGAACTTTTTGGCTGTCATACTACACACCATGTTTGGAGGAGAAATGGCACTGCACATCACCCAAATAACACTATACCAACAGTGAAGTTTGGTGGTGGAAACATCATGGCATGGGGTTGTTTCTCATCTCGTGGTACTGGCAGACTTCATATAATTGAAGGAGCAATGAATGGAAACATCTATCGGCAAATTCTTGAGATGAACCTCCTGCCATCCACCAGGATGATGAAGATGAGACGGGGCTGGACCTTTCAACAGGACAACGATCCGAAGCACACGGCAAAGTTGACTCTCGAATGGTTTAAAAAAAAGAAAATCAATGTGTTAGAATGGCCCAGTCAATCACCTGACTTAAATCCGATCGAACATTTGTGGATAGAACTAAAGATAAGGGTTCACCAGAGGGCACCAAAGAATATTCAGGATTTGAAGACAATCTGTGCGGAGGAATGGGCAAAAATCACACCTGAGCAGTGTGGGCGATTAGTTCATACATACAACAAGCGTTTGGAAGCAGTCATTGCAAACAAAGGCTTCTCCACAAAGTATTAAACGAGTCTCAGATAGTGTGTTCAATACTTTTTTCCTGTGTTATTGCACTTAATTCCACATAATCACTATTTATGGATTTGAATGTTGTGATTTCTTTTCATGTGTGGATTATTTGAGTTAATACCAGTGTCTGGAAGAAATGTCACATGAATTGCATCTTTGGAAATAAATGTAATGACAAAACAGTTAATGCGTTCAATACTTATTTCCCCCATTGTATCTGTCATGCTTCTTTGCTGGCTCTCGGAGGAGGCAGATGCTTTTTCTATCGCTCCCTACTTTGCTTCTCCCTCCCTACTGTCTCTGCTTGCTGCACTCTGTCTTGTCTGTTTGACTGCAGTAATCACTTGACTTGGTTTTTCGAACAAACCAAATATCAACCATGGAATTGATCAGCTGGTCTCTCTGCGCAATTGATAGGTTTTTTTTTTCAATGGAGAGCACAGGAGTGGGGGATCCTGCCTGTCCGGACGGGACTCGGCATGCTGGTTATGTGATTGACGCCTGGGAGAAGTGGAGGGGTGTCACATGCCTGGCACCCCTGTCCGTCAAGGTCATTGTGGATGTTTACATTTTCGGATTTATGATGATCGGCCTGCTGCTGATTGGCTTGTGCTGTGACCTGATGCTCTGGAGGATTAAGAAGACCCCACCACAAAAGACATCCAAGGGATGACGGTCTATTCAAATCAACGGGCAAAAGCTGACGCTGACCATTTGTGCGAACTCTTTCAAAAGGTGGACAGTTTGGGTTATGGACGATTGAGATGCAAGTTGGATGTCACCATCTCCGGGAGGGTTAAACACAGCTTCTTTTTAAAATAGTGGTGAACCTTGTAGAGGAAGGTCAAACGGCTCCTTCCACCAAAACAAGATACTTTCTGATTATGTCTGGCCCCCCTTGGAAGACCAAACATCTCCCTGAAGATTCAAGGACAAGATTGATTGCTTATCTATCTTCCCTCTCTCTCACTCCCAGCTGCAACACAAATCACCTTTGGACTGCTTCATTCAGGACCGTCCCGGCAACTACCATCCGAGTTGGAGCACAAAGGGGAGGCGGACCAAACCACACACACACGTACATGGACTGATGAACTGGAATGCCACATACATGCCACACTCATTCCCTCCCCCACTCTCAATGTCTCCATCACACTTTCGTGCTGACGACTAGTGGTGATGTGTTAAGCTGATGTTATAGCTGCGACCGCTGATCTGTTAAGCTGCGTTCACACCGTGAAATGATTTCCGCGACTTTGCGTCCAAAAACAATTAAACAATGGGGAACGCGCATTCCACCGGCAACGAAAAATGACGCGTCGGACGTGGCGCGTTGTCGCGACGCGTCACACATTTTCGCAGCGCGTCGGGGCGTTCTGGCGATTTTGCGGCGTGTCGTGATTTTACGGCCGACGCTCAAGTTGGGAAATCTGGGCTTTTGACGCATTGCGATTTTGCGGCAAACCAAACAGACAGCGTGTCTATGGTGATGTAGGTCAGGGAGCGGGGACCGTTGAAAGCAACATTCATCCTGGTGCAGCTCCTGGAGCAAATGGTGAAACTCGCCTAACTCTGACCGTCTGTGGATAATATCGTGCACCCAGGCACGGCGTACTGTCCGCCGATGGCGTTGTTGTCTGGCTTTATGAAGCAAATAAAGCCAAGCCACTTGCTCAACAGGGTTAGCAATGATGCTAAGCTAACACACAGGAAATAAGGCCGGAAGCCCCGCCTTCCCACCACAGACGCGACATGTCAACGCATCCTCGGGGGCCCGGCGTTGTTCAGCGTTGGACCTCAAAATTGGCACGTCTTCAACTTCTTGCACTGTTGCGATTTTGACGCAAAATCGCATTTGGTGTGAACGCGGCTTCAGTCTGAACGCAGCTTCCGTCTGATAGCAATTTGTCTCATGTGTCTTGCTATGTTTGTGGCTTTTTGTGCAGGTTGGCTTTTTTTTGGTCTCTCACTTCAAATCACGACTCCCTTTGGAACCGCGATCTGAATTGACGTATCTTTTTTTTTTTTTTTTTTTTTTTTTTTTACCACCACCCGTTCCCCCCCCCCAATTTCTGTCTGAGTTCCTTTTACTCTGTTTCGTTTTCAAGACGGAGCGCAGTAATTGGCTGCCTGGGTGTCTTTAAAACCCAAGCAATTTCGTTGTAACTTGTAACATATATATATAATATATATATATATAGTAGCGTTGAGCGGCGACTTGTAGGTAAGAAGATGAGGCGGAGATTTCTCTATTGCTCAACGACAGCTTTATTGTTAAAACAATCAAGCATGGGAACATTCACATATATATGTATATATATATATATATATATATATATATATATGTATATGTATATAGCATGCTACTTATGTATATTTAATCTGACATTTTTAATCTGACTTTTTTTTTTTTTTTTGGCTGATTCACAAAGAAGGAGCAGGACTGTGGAATTCAATCACATTTGATCACAAATGATGTACATGAGACTGGGGTCTTTAGACCTACACATTCAAAACTTATGATGTGTGAATGTATGAGATGTGAACATGGTCCTTTCTACTCTCTCTGACCTCAGTTTCATATTTAGAAAAGATTCTTAACTTTTCCTCAAAACTTATTTTGCATTTATACCGGCAGTCTCCTTTCTGCAAGAAGGCATACACATCCTGGGAGTCATTACCTGTGTGGTTGCAGTTGACAAAAACTGTATGAATTTATGCAGGATGAATGTATTTTTGCAGCTCAATTTCACTTTTTCCCCCAATTAGGACTGACACTGCATTTTTGATTGTTTAAAAAAATAGCCCACACATAGTCCTCCATAAACAGCATGGAGCTAAAGATTAGATTTCATTACAAGATAGTTCCTCGGAATTATTGATGATCATGTGACATCCTTGAAAGGGGAGAGAGGATCAGGAAAGACAATGCCACTGTTTGTCCACTCGAGCGTCTGGAGAGCAAAGTCAAGTCAAAATTAATGACTGCTAGCAACACCGTCATTGTCTCGTTACCATAAAGTGGTGATTCACACGGTTTTTCCTGGTGGTTTTATATGCGGTGCCTGTGTGCTGATCGACTGTTTGCTCTTTGGAGGCATTTCCACTTCATGCTTCATCTGCTGCACACGTAATCCGACAGATGCTTAACAGCAGAGCACTTATTTTACACTGTTATTGTCAAGGACCGGACTGTCACTGAACAACTCCCATGCAGTTCTGCCACCTTCACAGCCTGTTCATCTCACACACAGACATGTCCTGGTTATCAGTGGAGGTTAATTTTTTTTTTCCTTTTTTGACTGCCACACTGAACATACAAGTTCAGATCACCTCTTGAAGTCTTTGTGGAAAGGTTGAATGCAGCATTGTCCTATTTTAGGTCCACGTCAAAATCAATTCTATCACTGTTCGTCTCCTACAGTTTATTCAATTATCGTACCCTGGATCGATTCCTAAATATTACAAATACAAACCACATTCAACAAATTTGAATGTTTAACTATACACTTACGTAGATTAAAAGCTATTGCTTTTAATCAATTCTCCTTTCCTGGACAGGTCTGAGCGTAGTGTCTGAAGTTTTTGCACTGCAGCATCTTGGCCTGTTCACAATCCCTGTGTGGTTTCAGACTCTGTGTTATTCAAGAGTTTGACTGAACCAGATGGCAAGTCAAAAATATATGTCAGAAATATTGTCGACATGGTCAGGAGAGAGGCAGTGAACAAGCAAACAAGCCCGCAGAGACTCAACCAGAGAGCCCTCCAGAGAGCGCCCTGAGAATCTGCTTTTCTGAGGCTGATTGCTGCTGACAGGAAGGGCCCAGAGGGAGAGAGAAGTGAAACTTGATATTTTTAAAGGTGGGATTGAAGAGAAAGGTTACAGATCTATAGTTCTCCCTTCATAGAGTTTTCACTTTTATATTGAGGCTTCAAGGAATAACATTGCTTTTATTCATACAATAATATTATATGAATGTTTAAAGGACAAGTAAAATGACAGCTGTTTTAACCTCCAAAAAAGCAGGAGCTTTTCCAGTCAGGTATCTCACCACTGTGGTGCTCACTGCTTTTCAAGATGGTTATCTGAAACAAACACACCAGTGTGTTTGGAGACCATCTTAAAGAGACCATCTTCGCCGTACAGACTCACTTTTCAAAGTTGGCGTCCGTCATGTTTTGTTTGCTGTGGCTTTCTGGCTCATGCGTATACCGGTGCGACCTGCGCATGTGCACGGCGTGGTCACAAAATTTGTCCTGGGACACAGACGTCCGCAGACAGGAGTTCATGACGATTTGTACATCCCAGGGACCAATGCACACCCACGCGGTCATGTAACGCATGGACGAGGCTGCTGGCAGTTGCCATCAAGCACAGGCTGCAGCAGGTGTAGCTGCACAGAACGCAGCATCCGGCCCATGAGCCAAAAATAACATTCTCTTTTAAAGAGGACAGATTGATGTTTAAATAACATATTGGACTTACACTCAATATAGTTCATAGTTACCCGAGACTATTGAGTTGAGAATAAATGGCAGAAAATGTTATAAGCTGATTGGACTTCATATTTTTATCTTAGACCAGAAAGGTTGTTTCAATAGTTTCAGAAATAAAGTAAATCGCATTAGGTTAGTCGTTCCTCCCCCTCATTGAAATAGAATGAATATACAATGGGGGAAATAAGTATTGAACGCATTAACTGTTTTGTCATTACATTTATTTCCAAAGATGCAATTCATGTGACATTTCTTCCAGACACTGGTATTAACTCAAATAATCCACACATGAAAAGAAATCACAACATTCAAATCCATAAATAGTGATTATGTGGAATTAAGTGCAATAACACAGGAAAAAAGTATTGAACACACTATCTGAGACTCGTTTAATACTTTGTGGAGAAGCCTTTGTTTGCAATGACTGCTTCCAGACGCTTGTTGTATGTATGAACTAATCGCCCACACTGCTCAGGTGTGATTTTTGCCCATTCCTCCGCACAGATTGTCTTCAAATCCTGAATATTCTTTGGTGCCCTCTGGTGAACCCTTATCTTTAGTTCTATCCACAAATGTTCGATCGGATTTAAGTCAGGTGATTGACTGGGCCATTCTAACACATTGATTTTCTTTTTTTTAAACCATTCGAGAGTCAACTTTGCCGTGTGCTTCGGATCGTTGTCCTGTTGAAAGGTCCAGCCCCGTCTCATCTTCATCATCCTGGTGGATGGCAGGAGGTTCATCTCAAGAATTTGCCGATAGATGTTTCCATTCATTGCTCCTTCAATTATATGAAGTCTGCCAGTACCACGAGATGAGAAACAACCCCATGCCATGATGTTTCCACCACCAAACTTCACTGTTGGTATAGTGTTATTTGGGTGATGTGCAGTGCCATTTCTCCTCCAAACATGGCGTGTAGTATGACAGCCAAAAAGTTCAATTTTGGTCTCATCTGACCAGACAACATTCTCCCAGTATTCCACAGGCTTATCCAGATGCTGTTTAGCAAACTTTAGACGAGCTTCAACATGCCTTTTTTTGAGGAACGGAGTCTTGCGGGCTGAGCGTCCATAGAGGCCATGGCGGTGGAGTGCATTGCCTATCGTTTTCTCTGTAACACTTGTACCTGCTGCCTCCATGTCTTGCTGGAGTGCTTTCCGGGTGGTCCTTGGCTCTTTGAGAACTCTTCTGACCATCTTTCTGACTCCCTGGTCAGAAATCTTGCGAGGAGCTCCCGTGTGCGGCCTGTTGATGATAAGGTGATGCTTCTTCCACTTGCGGATAATGGCCCCAACGGTGCTTACTGGAATACTCAGATTCTTTGAGATAAGTCTGTAACCAGTTCCATTCTGATGCTGAGCAACAATCAGGCTGCGAAGGTCTTGAGAGAGCTCCTTGCTTTTACCCATCATGAGATGTGTCTTGTTTGACTACTTGGTGAAAAAACAACCTGTTTATAGGGCCATCAATTAGCACTAACCCAGCTGATTTTGGTTTGCACTTATAGGAAGTACAAAGACTAATTACTTTCAGGTGTGAGATGGTATGGTGCCTTTCCTTGACAAACTATACAGCTTTCCCATGGTGTGTTCAATACTTTTTTCCTGTGTTATTGCACTTAATTCCACATAATCACTATTTATGGATTTGAATGTTGTGATTTCTTTTCATGTGTGGATTATTTGAGTTAATACCAGTGTCTGGAAGAAATGTCACATGAATTGCATCTTTGGAAATAAATGTAATGACAAAACAGTTAATGCGTTCAATACTTATTTCCCCCATTGTATGTAATCAAGAGTTGGTTGGAACAAACACCAAATAAATGGGTGAGTGGGGGCGGGGGGGTGGGAGGGAGTAATAAGGCCGCAATATTGAAGCGTGGAGCAGCGACTTCAAGCAGAGAAGAGGCGGACTAGGACTACTACTCATGCTTGACCAGGGCTTTATTGTCACAACAGCTTCAGCACACTGGGAACATCACACACACAACAAAACAAGTTTCCAGTAGTCTGAGGTCACTCCCCCAGCAACCCCCCTGACTCACGGTCCGACAGGAAATGAAAATAAAGACGACACAAATGAACTCAAGAACTCAGGAAAACAAAGAGTAAGCACAACTGATAAATAACAACCCAAAACAAACACAATAAACCCCCTTTAATGGCCCTGAACGGCACAAACAAGTCCTCCAAATCCCCATGATGCCTCGCGGCCCCCCACATGGTCCAGTCCCTGTTACAGCGGCCGCTACAATATTATTGGGTTAATTGTGTAATCCGATCAGCTGCTCCTGGAGCCGAGGTCCAAGCGGTAGGCTCAGAGGGGACAGAGCTTTTTCTGTTGTGGCCCCCAAGCTGTGGAATGAGCTGCCACTGCGCATTAGACAGGCCCCTCACTGTCCATTTTTAAGAAAGATCTTAAAACACATTTTTATTCACTGACTTTTAACTCAGCCTGAGCCTCAGCCCTTGGTTTTTTAATGTTTATTTAAATGTCTGATTTTTGTTTTTTGTTTTTACTGTATTTTTACTTTTGCACTTGCACTTTTATATTTTTCTGACTTTGTACAGCACTGTCAGCTGTAGTTGTTTTAAAGTGCAGTAGAAATAAAGTTGAGTTAACAGAGTACGACCAGATTTTTCTCTGAGCTCCACAGCATCATATTCAGAGCCCAGACAGTCTTGACAGGATCACAAATGTATAACAAAGAATAAAAACATAGGAAAGACAAAAGAGTGCTCTCAAAGCCTTTGCTTGTGCTCTTGGCTCGCCAGGTAAGAAGAGGTCCTCTTCCTCCCTCCTGTCAGAGGGACGAGCTGAGTGCTGTTCAGTTGATGCACTTACATGCCGGATCGTGCTGGGCCACTCCACACTGAAGCAAATGCTGAGCTCCTGCTGAACAAGGCACAGAACACACACACACACACACACACACACACACACACACACACACACACACACACACACACACACACACACACACACACACACACACACACAGAGGGGATGCTGTGATGTGGACAGGGTCTGTGCCTGTGATGATAAGGGTCAAGCTGGCCGGGGCTGCAGTGTGTGGAGCAGCTTCAGGAGCTGCTGTGTTGCACACGCAGGTTAAGTCTTTGTTTACCCCCACGGGGATCCTGAAAAACATTTGAGGTAAAAAATGTTACTTAGTTCTGCTTTAACAATGAAAGAAATCCAACAATGTAATCTCACCAGTGATTTAGTATTACTATTTTATGTAGTTTGAGCTGAAAAAGTGTTGTCTTCTTGTCTTTATGGGACTAATATTCAGCTGCTGGAATTATCCAGTGTTCGGCCTGTTGAGCTCAATAAGTGGTGACTTGGTCATTAGATGGAAGGCAGCATGATTTGTCCAAAGCTCTGAGTGTGTATGTTGGTTATGTGTCTGTCTGAATTCACCCTGTTTTGGAATTAGCAGCATGTCCAGGATCAATGCTGCTTCTTGCTCTGTCTTTGAAGAGAAATGTGGAAAACCAATGGAAGGCTTCATCGATATATATTGTTTAACATAAATATGCCTTAAAGCTCCTCAAATGCTCTTATTGGTTGAGATGCAGCATGAACACATCACGCCTCTTTCATTCAGCTTCAGTATCCAGAACCAATGAGCAAAAAGCAAAAAAAAAAAAACAGCTTTAATGAGTGTAAAAGTAACTATCAATATTAATTATATCCACATTGATCTGTCCAGCTCTATATTTAACCAAAAAGTTATCAATTTGACCTCAAAATAAATATTTTGACATGCCACATCAGATGAATAAAACCACTTCTATTGGATTCAGTCCAAGCGTTTTCGTAGTGGAGCCTCTAAAAAGCAGTCCAGTTGACTGTTGATTGTTGATTGTTTTAATTCAGTGTTTTCCATGGTGTTCAAACCCAGACCTTCCTTTGGGGAGTTTTACATAGTTTTTTTTTTTTTTTTTTTTCGTTTTTAACCTTGACTTGCTAAGTGAAAGCAGCACAGGTGTGTGATTAAAAATGGAGTTCTTTTGGACAATTGTCTGGAGGCTCATTTCATGACGATTTATTTCTTTACTTCTTATTCATCTCTGAAAAATTGATTTTATTTAGCAAAGCAACAACTTCAATGATTTTGAAGTTAAGAAACTGACACGAAAAAAAAATAAAATGTAGTTTTTTTCACACACACACACACACACACACACACACACACACACACACACACACACGTATATATATATATATATATATATATATATATATATATATATATATATATATATATATATATATATATATGGTTCTGTTACAGATCTCTTTGTAATATAGCAGTGACAGTTTAATGATCCTATTTGGGAGTGGTTTTATGGAACACTTTTTATAGAAATATGAACTAAATTAGATGGAATCACTCAGCTGATGTGCTACATCAGAATAGAGCTGTATGCACAACGTCAAGATATTGTAATTATATCCAAATTAATGCTTGTTTTCATTAATAGTATTTTACATTCAGAATAATCAACAATTATATATTTTTAATGCGTGTTTCAAATGCCTGTATTAGGCCGTTGTGTTCAGTTTTGTGTTTCTGTGGACTCACACTAGGTAAGACAGTTAACAATCCTAGTTTTGGTGTCAGAAACAAGATTTAGCTCATTCAGTGTAAAACAATGTTTGGAAATTAAGTAAGAACTCTTTTGTTCTGTTTTTGTTATTAGTTTCTTTGTAAATCATTAAACAATCCACTGCAGCATTATTCAGAACAACAGAGCTGATAGCACACAGGAATGAAAACGTTTCAGTCAACCTTTTGTCCTTGATGAATTCAACTCATTTCAGGCCTCTTAAATAAGAGAGAATATCTATAATAAATATCTATAATAAATCTATAATGAAGTCTGAGTGTGTTATCAAGGCAGTATTTATTTACTGTAAATACTTGCTCATCTGGAAAAGTACCTGCTTACTATTGACAAGCTGGAGTTAAGTTCCACAACTTTTTGTGTTTTGGGGTTGGATTTTGTATTTGAGTTTGACAAGGGGAAGCAAAAACACCATCCACTTCCATTGTGTCCGTCCTGAAAACCTTCCCCGACTCACCTCTGAATAAACAACAGCTCGCCCTCACAAAAAAGTAAGTAGGCTGTTCGAAATGACTAAGGAATTGTGCTAAATGGGCCAATTTGCCAAAACGTTGAGTATCCCTTTAAGAGGGTGACACAGCAGGCAGGTGGCCAGCGGTGTGCTACGACACCCAGTCCTCTGCCAAGGTTACACACCTACATAGACACGCAACACACACTGCCGTTTGCTGGAGGTTAGTAAACTGGCTGATTAAAAAAAAAAAGTTTCAGTCTGACCAGCCAAGTCAGAGGACAAGGGACAGGCTGTCACAGCATGAAGAGCGAGCAGGGGAGCAGCTCAGAGCCAGAATCTGTCTCAGAGGTACAATGGAAGACTGATACAGACAGTAATGCAGGTTTAAAATAACAGTCTGGCACTGTGGATCTGACTTGGTCTCAGAGAAGAGAGGCCAGATGACAGAGAGGGGCAAAGAAAACAAAAGCAGGGACAGATGCAGAGATGACTTTTTCTTTTTTCAGTGAACTGCACCATCTGATTAATAAACACTGCAAAAAAGGATAACTTAAATACAAGATATCAAAACTAAATTAAAGAAAATTACTCTTAAAAATAGTGAAATTATCTGTCCATGCAGCAATTGAATTTTACTTAAAAAGAGATCTTGATATAAGAATATTAAATCAAGACATAAGTCTCTATCTTAAAGATATTTTAAATCAAGTGAGATGAGACGATTCATTTCATTTAACCGAAAACAAGACTTTTGAACTTGCTAAGATTTTGAACTTCTGCAATTTTTGCAGTGAACCCATTGCAGTAGCAGAGTTCTTCATATGATTGAAGAACAAAAACACTGCAGTTGGGGATAATTTATTGTATAGTCAGCAGTGATATACATAAAAGAAAGATAACATAATTCGTGTTCAGTTATTGGGCTGATTAATGAGTTCTTGTGTCTGTTAGCTCAGCTGAAGTTATCCTGAACCTGATGGTAGCAGGAGGAACACTGAAAACAGAGGATGGCTGCAGTTGGTCAGAATTCCTGAGCTCCTGTTTTATTCAAATCGTTCACATTTTTGAGCATTTTGTGAAATTTCACTGCAGGTTTGCAGTCCATGAAAGGATGCTAAATAGCTATTTCTTAAACCTTTTCTTGAATTGTTTGTCTGAAAGCAATCCAATATCTTTCATGCTAAACCATTTGAAATATCATCATCCTGGTATTTTGTTTTCTTAACATTATAGTTTCTGCATCGAAGCTATAGTCGAACTTATGCTCAATTGCAAACAAACAATAGCCGCTCTTACATGGGCACTTTTCTGTCAGTCATTTTGTACTCTCCCTGAAGGAGGCAAGTGTTTGTATGAATGTGGTCTCTTTCAATTATTGTCCTCACATGCAACAATGCATGTGATTGGAAGAGCTTTGTAAAGGCCGTCAGTAGTGTTAGCATCATCCATGAAGGAGGACACTTGTCTGTTAATACAAAATCAATCAATCAATTTATTTTTGTATAGCCCAGTATCACAACAACAGTTGCCTCAGAGGGCTTCAAGATGTTACATTGATTGGTAAAAATTTCAAAAATTGATGACTTTTTATAATAACAATGAATCACAGTGTAGTGTCTATATAAACAGTCCACAGACAGAACAGAGTGAGAACGTTGACATCAGACCAATAAACATAGTGGCATGAACAGTCCACAATAGCTCGTCAATGACTGAACTAAGTAATGTTATAATGTTAAAACAATAAAAACAGTGAATAAGCATAATGTCAATATGTCAAATTCACATCAATAAAACCAATCATGTTTCCAATTAGAAATTTAAAACTGAACACATTTACAATTTTCATCAGTAAAGGCATTTATAACTGGAATAGAAAATCAAATTCAGAATACAGATGATCATTCTGTGTTGATGCCTGATTTGAAAGCTAAGTTCAGCAAAAAGGAGAACAGTTATTACTGATTGCCAAAAGTTTGTGAGATTCAGGATCTGCTCTTCACTCTTCTATTTCATAAAACTGCATGGTTGTTTGCGAACTGTAAACATACCTTAAAATGTGCAATGATGCAGTGGACTGTCTTTGTAGTAATCAGTGAAATTGTTATATGGTGTAATTTATTCATGCAGTTAGTTATTTTAATCAGGCTCTTTGTGTTTGATTGACATGTTTGAGTGTGTTTATTAACCATTTTTTCACTGTTTAGGCTTCACGGCAGATTTTCCCCCACAATATTTGGGTCCAGATGACGATAGCAAGTGACCCATATGTTTTCTCCCACTTTCATCAGGAGCATTGAACAAAATGGTGAAAAGGAACCTCAGCCAGTTTACCAACAAATCAGTCAAGCACACATGTATACTGAAAGCACTGAGCTGAAGTACAACGAGAAAACCCCTTCCTAGAGTAAAACACAATGCCTCTAATCACTGTATTGATGTCACTTCGAAATGGAGCTATTGAATCTTACCTTGGGCAGTGTCGCCATCTTTTCAGTTGTGTTCTGGCATTTGTGCAATCGAGTGTGATCGCCTCCACTGTCTTTCTGTGTGACAGAGTCCTGCAGTAACCAAATCCCACAGCGCTTATTACTAATCAGTACATTAAACATTTCTTCAAGCACACACACATTTCTTTCAAGCCCTTGGGTCAGCTCAGTAGTTTCGTTGTGATTAATGTTGTTCTGATTTTTTTTTTTTTTTTCGATTTTGAAGTTGGCATAAGGAGAAAAGGAGGAAATAAGGACTAATCGGTCAACTGCTGCGAGTGTCTGGGTGGTATGAAGTGGGCGTAGGACATAAGCAGTGATCTACTTTACTGCCACACTCTCCCACTCCGCTCATTAAAGCGCCAACAACGTTGGATGAAAATCAGCATATTTCAGCCTGATGTGACAATAATTCAGTCCACACAGAATAAATGATGTAATGATTATAATCAGCGCCACTGAAGTACAAATGTTAATCATCTAATATAACAGACCTGCATTATCTTGACAACTTTATTTTATGTATTAAATCAAGATCAACAACTTCCACTTCTGTGATCTCAAGAGAAATATCAGAAAATAAAGAGGTAGTATGTTTGGCATATGTTGACATGAATGCATAGAATGAGAAAACAGAAAAGTGCATGAAAGAAGACCCTCCAAGAGTCTAATCCTTCAGCAGCATGACTACAAAATGGTATAGCGTGATCTGAACCAAAAAATATAATTACAATATGTATTAACAATCTATCTCTAGAATATTAATGGAATAGAAAAGTTTGATTTCAATCTTCCGAACTGAAGCTGGTTTAACATGAGAGGAGCTGAAAGCTATACATCCCATTCCACTTGTCGAAACCTTAAAGCTCGTGTCCGGAGTTTTGAAAGAGAGAGGTTTTTTTAATCCAACGTCTCGAGGTTCGAATAAGAACAGCCAGTTAAGGTTTTTGTTTAAATATGTCCTCTCAATGTTTTGCACATGGAATCTATCCTATCTTTGCCTTTGTGACATTCACATGAGAGCGAAAAGCAGTGAAACAACTCCTGGAATGGAAGTTATACCCTGGAAAGGCTCACAAACCTCTTTAGTCAGGACAGTGTTTAAGTGAAAATTAGTTTAGGTCGTCTGGTCACATAAGTCTCTTCCCTCAGAAATTAAGAATGAAATGAATTAGATGAAATGAGAGGTTTGTCGTGTGCTGTATTTTCAAGGGTGAGTGAGAGTGGTCTCAATGTCTCCCAGTGCCGATGCTCTTCACATTTCCAGGATGAAGAACCACCATCTTGTGTTATAATGCACTTATACATGGTTCTACATGTTTGTGCTTACCTACTAGTCTTCTAACCTACTAATAATAATTTAAAAAAAAACTCAAGCAGCAAGGCAACATTTTTAAGTAATCAATACCAAGCACTGATACTCCTCCTCCACTACTTATTCATGTTTCGTTTCGTTTATTTGGGCATATCACATTACCAACATCTCAACAAGAATATGCAAAACCTTTCAATGAGAGCCCAAAAGGAGTAGGCTGAAGCAGAAGCTTATCAGTGCCTACTCCTTCCCATATCTCACAGTTTTATCACTGAGGGTCACATGGCAGTGTCGTCGTATTTGTTTGTGTTTATCATCCATACCCAGGCCATTACACAGTAACATGTGCATGTGCCTGCCTATGAATGTGTGTGTTATGTAGTACAAGATTCATATCCTGGCATGCCACACAAGTGCGTGTGCATGAACTGAACATGAACTGCAACATTAACCATACATAATCATTATTCATTATTATCCAAGCCAATCACAAAATTATGGCATACCAATAGTCATACTATGTCTGACAGTATTGTTATATTTGTGTGTTCATTGTCCATACCCAGGCACATGCACCCTAACACGTGCATGTGCCTGAGCCATATTGACATGGGAAATGGAACTCGGTGAGAGTTGATTGTGCTGTAGACTCAGTTGGAGCTTAACTCAGCAGACCATGTAATGAGAAAATCGGACCAAAACTCTGTTGGAGTTATGTTTTATTTTATGTAGTACTTTATCCACCGTTCTGATGTGACTCATGAAGATAGCAAACTTTATTTTTGTTTCGTGGGCCCAAAAACACAATCTGCAAAAACCATTCTGTAGAAGTTGTAGTCATTTATAGACGAAGACAGAAAACAAAGGCAACAGACCGCTCTATTTGTGTGTTCTTTGAGAAAGTCCGGGAAACTGCCATCGGAAATTTCAGTTTACTTTGTTTTCATGTCCATTGTTTTCAGTTTAACACATTCAGAACTGCAGAGGGATCTCAACTACCATCTGGGTAAAGGCAGCTTACACCCTGGACAGGTTGCCAGTCCCTCGCAGGTTTAATACAGAGACAGATAACTACAATCATACACACAAATTCACACAGTCTGGAAATTTGAAATCACTAATGAGTAGGGATGGGACGGGATTTCGTGTCACGAGATCTCACGAGATTGAAATGCCGTGAGATTTCTCGTCCATGCGTTGAGCGATATTGAGTACGTTTACATGCAGGCAATAACCCCGTCTTAACTGGAATATTGACGGAATAATACTAATAACCATAATAATTACATGGCGCACAGCCAAGTAAACGCGTGCAAAAACCCGAATATGCTCATATTCATATTTAAAAACCCCGTCGAAAGGGACATGAAATACTGTTCTGCGCATGTTCTATCTGCAAGGAATCTTGGTCTTTTGAGTACACAAACTACTTGCGATACAGTTTAATTACTACGACGTAAATAAAATGTGCGGAAACGATCGTTCAGTTCTTCTTGAGCACGGTGGCTGAGTGGTTAGCGCTCTTGCCTCACAGCAAGAAGGTCCCAGGTTCAATCCCCGGACCGTGCGGGCCTTTCTGTGTGGAGTTTGCATGTTCCTCCCCGTGTCTGGATGGGTTTCCTCCGGGATCTCCGGTTTCCCCCGTCAACCGACATGCACCATAGGTCAATCCTCCAGTCAGGTGATTCTGACCATTAACCTGACTCCACATCTGGAGATGGGTCCCCGGGCGCTCCCCGCAGCTGCCCACTGCTCCATACGGAATGCTTCAGTGGCGTCGATGGATGGGTTAAATGCAGAGAACAAAATTTCGTTGTACATTCACTGTATAATGACCAATAAAGTACCTTACCTTACCTTCTTTTATTGAAAAAACGATGCATTGCATCATTGAACATATTACCACATCTTGCCGGCTCACACTCTTTTTCTAACAACATGCAGAGAGAGCCTGCAGCGCCCGTCTTCCTCTGTGGTGTCTGTGTAAAATAAGGCTGAACAAGGAAACGGCACACCTAGTGGCATGAAGTGCAAATGCAGCCATAGCGTCGTCTGTGCGCAGTGGTTTGAATTAGGATATCGCTGACCATGTAAACCAGGGGTGGTCAACCAGTCACCAGGTAGACCGCGAGGTGCAGGGGGGGAAAAAAAAAGTTTGTGCGGTAAAAAAAAAGAGAGCAACGTGTGCGCACACGAGCGTGCATGTGTGTGTGTGTGCACGCAGTGCTTCATGCATGAGAAACAGCGGTGCGGCTGCGGGGGTGGCGGTTCCCTGCCCCCCCCCCAGGGTTGGACACCCCTGATATAAACATTAAAATCTCGTCTCGATCTCATGGACTCAATCTTGTGAGACATCTCGTCTCGTGGAATTCGTGTCTCATCCCACCCTTAGCAATGAGCCTAAAAAGCTTCACATTGTGTCCATTACCCAAACTCCACACAGGCCAGAAACACTGGCAGAGGAAAAAAAATGCAAATCATAGTCCTTCCTACGTGTTAGCATGACTCAGGACTATACAATATCATTAATGACGAAAAAATTTCACATATTAATGAATACCAAAGAACATCAGAGTTGTACATTTCACACCCAGGCCTTCAGCGGTGTCCGCTCTTAATCAATACACATCTTGATCAACATTGTTAATATAGAAATCACCAATGTTATGCAGACATACACGATGTTTACTCTTCACATCACATGCAGGTAACCAGAATAATTGCCTCGTAAGTCACAGAAGCCTTGTTTCAACTGCAAGGTTTTGATGGGATGGGTCGGCATTTCCCATCTGTGTTGTTTCCAACTACAGAGAGCATGGCTGGAATGTAGGCAGGGTTGTGAACGGCCACATAACGACGCAGGTACTTGACAACATAACCTGACGGTAAATGTAGGATCCACTCAGTCGGTAATTGCTGTTCTCTCTCCTGCAGTCGCTCGTCAGCAGCACTGCTCAGCCTCACGTGAAGCAGTGACCCTCTATACTTTGTGAATGGAAAAGATCTTGTATTCTTTTAGCTTTAAAGTCAGTTGTCAAAACTAAATTCAGGTCGTAGGTTCCTGCTCTTTAACTTTACCCTGCGCTCTGTTTATTCCAAAAGAAATGACGTATTGGCATAAAAAACAAATGGTATGCTCACTTCACGGCTTTAAAACAGATCAGACTGGCTACATCATTGGCTCGCTAGCCACGAATAAAGTCTTCTTGCCTCATCTACCAAAATGGCGACAAGTTTTGCTTTAATTTGATTCAGTTTTATTTATACATAAATGCAACATGCAGGCCACTTTTACACAGAAAAAACCCAACAATTTCCCATAAGCAAGGCAATAGGCAACAGTTTTTGCTTTCCTTGCTGTCGTTGCATCCCCGAATGTTTGCCCAACTGCCCAATATTTTGATACAATCTGTTCAATATATCCCTATTTTCTTTCATTTTTTTGCCCCTTTTTCATTGGGCACTTGCTTTTTTACCTTTTCATCCACCCATATTTCTTCAAATGGTTTGGAAAACTGTTCCATCTCGGTGTCAAGACTTTTTTTGTCCGTCTGCTGCCTTGGTGAGATGACTTAAATTTGCAAGCCTATTTTGGCCCCAAACATCATGTTGATCAGTGGAGAAAAAAAACATATGCAGCATTATAAGCTGCAGTGCTCCTTTGAGCTTGTGAGCCAATTCCATTCCTTCTAGTTTTGAAGAGCTTATTAGTTCTGGATTGGCAAACCTTTTTTTCACAATGTCTATTTTTTGTTGGAAGGTGCATATTGGAAATATTAAATCATGGGATTTTTTTTTTCTTGCACAAGTTGTCTTGGATGCCGTTTGCAAGATCCGACTGTTCCAATTCTTTCTCTCCATCATCAACTCAAAAGACATGAAATCACTGTTAATGACACCTACTGGATGGCCTTGGCGTTTCTTGCTCAAACCTGACTGGTTAAAGCTGCAATATTGCTGCCTTTTTAGGTGCCTGAAGTACTTATTCTGAAGACCTTGACACTAATTTGTTTGACCCTGGCAATGCATGAAGGCTGAAATATGATTGGTTAAAATCTTCCTTTCGTAAGACTATGACAGGAATGGACTTATATGGTATTGTTTCACAGATAATGCAAAAATATCTTCAGACAGATAGACAACCTTTCATGTTCACATTCACACCTTGGGGAAACTAATACCTATTTCCCACTGGCCAAAAAAACCCATTTAAACCCTTTAATAATCAGGTCATCATGGCAATGGGAAAGGGGTTTGGGTGATTAAAACCTTGCAGGGTCGATCGACCCAGGTCGAGCTGCTATTTAAACTCTTTCCCACTGCCACGAGGAGCTGATTATTAGCGGGTTTAAACAGGTTTTTTGGCCAGTGGGAAAGGGGTATGAGAAACCACTTCTAGAACTCGGTTACCTATTATTCTTCTGGTTTACTTCCTTTTTGCTCTTCCAGGACGTCTTTGCAATGTGAGAATACCTTAACATCAAGAGAAAAAGGCTTGTTCCTAAATCCAGAGGATCAGAATATCTCTCTTTCACACACAATTCAAGATATCAGCATTTTTATCTATTTCTTTTTTAATCATGCTGTATTACCTATTGAGCTGTTCCCTGATTATATTTCAAGTATGCAAAGTGCCTCAGTGTGATGTGGAAAGCCTCACATTCATCCGTCATTTCTTGTCTGCTACATAGCTGTACCTAACCTGACACGCCAGATGGACAGTTTCATAGGTCCGCCACGGAAATATTACACAAGTCCATCTGGGTAGCCGCTCTTCCGATTTGATTTCAGAGGCGGATCCTTCAAAACAATCCGTAGCTGGCGATTGGACGACCGTTCGAACCAAAGAAGAAGAAGATTGGACCACCGTTCTGATTGACACTCACCACAGACCAATCCACATCAAGCCACGGTGTGACGTAGCTTACGTCCGCTGCTGCTGAGAAGCAGTAGACACCGTTTCCTGACAAAAAGACTTGAAGTGATGTTCTGTGCTCTTCTTTCAAAGGAGAAATTGAGTCGCCTTCTTATAAAACAGCAGATATTGCCGTGTCTGCGGAGATCGCTTCGCATGCCGCCATTGTTTTCAAACTTTTGGGCGCTTCCCGCTGTCGTCACGTCTTCTCGTCACTTCCGCTCCTCCCGCAGCTCCCGCCTCTTTCCCCTGATTGGGCCGGCAAAATTTTAACAGAGTGAAATCATTGGTCTATGGAGCGCTACAAGATGGGATCTGCAGGATTTAGGAACTGGATCAGGCAGGCCCATCTGCTATGCAAGGTTAAGCTGTACCAGCCAGCAGACTCAGTCAAGTAAGGTTATGCGCAACTCCAGTACTTTTTGATGAAAATGCCTCCATCAGCCTAATGGCTCTGTCTGTGTGGGATGTCTCTGTGTGTCTGGCTATGTCCTCTGCCTGAAAGAGAAAAGGATGTTTGGAGTCTGAACTGTGAAATGAATACATTGTCTGCCATTTTCTGTGTGCACTGGGCTAAAAAATAGCCTGTAATGACTCGGGGACCATTCCGAGTTCAGATCATTGATATTCAGCAATTTTCTTGCCAAGATTGCCATTCCTCTAAACATTATTGGAGCTAAATGATGTCTTCAGCCATTAATCTTCCTGACTCTGGATCTGCTAAGAATATACAGTTTACATTTAGTCCTTCATCCATCCACAACATTCCTGTATTGCTACTGCCATTTATTTCAGTTCGATATTATATAGGACCCTAAGAAGATTTGAACATACTGTAGTTATTATGGTATGTGAACCATTTGAGAGATCATCGTGTTGCCATGTTATTTTGCACTTCAACAAAATATCCATATCATCAGCTATGATAGACTTCACGTAGGTTTTTCCTGCAATTGCCAGATGTTATTTCCCGAATCTAAGAGTTTAACAAAGTTCAGAGCAGTCTGAAACTGAAACACTGTTAGTGTGTCTGAATCCACTTTGATACTGTTGCTTCAATCTGAGTGCAAGGTAGCATGCACTGTTTAAATACATTTCATTTAACTTTATTGTTTTTGTTAGATAAATTCTTTCTCTGCATTTAATGCATCCTATTCATGGTTTACCTTTACTACACATGCCAGGATCTGTGAGCTACTTTAGTGTGGTCCCGTGGAATGTGGTAGTGTTTGGGGGCTTGTTTGGAACCCAGACATGCCTCCTGCTAGCTGTGGCATCAGAACCGGAGTCTCTCTGATTCCAGGATCGCTTCTTTGACCCCTAAGCCTTCACTGTTCCTCCACTGACATTACGTTATAAACTAAAATGTGGATTATCGAGGCAAATTAAAGCATTTTTATCAAATTAGATTTGCATTTGATTGCCTGTTTGCTGCTGTATTCCACTGTGTTAGCAGACATGTCCCACATTCTGAACTAATAATACCATTTGTCTCAACTTGTTTCTTAACAGAATATGTTCCACTGACTTAAAGGTTGTATAGAGGATTTTCCACGGAGGGAGAAATCCAGTGACTGTTAGTCCTTTTTGAAATGCTGCGCATGCGTGACCCACACCCCCTCCTCCCCTGCTCTCTCTGGAGGACCGCCTCCTCCTTACGCAGAAAGTAGCAAGTAGCAAGTAGCAACTTAGCATCATAGCGCTAACACATAGCTACCAACGTGTCCTTTTGAACAACACAAAACACAGCGAATATGAGTAAAATCCTGCACTTGCGCCAAATCCTGTCCCTGACCCGTCCCTGCTCTCGGGTGGATCAGAGGAGGACGGGGAGGTTTGTGTGGAGCTGCAGGACTGGAGCAGACTCACGCTCGGAGCTCACAGCGGGTCTGTGTGCGCTGCAGCCGGCAGACGTGAACAACCCCCCCCCCCCCCCCCCCCCCTCCCCCTACTCTCACTCTCCGGACTTTTTCATACAAGTCTTGTTTTAAGATTAAACATACATTTTCGCCAAATGGCAGCACGTTGTAGCTATGATTAAGAAAAATTGTCTCAAGTCTACATGTGAAAAGGTGTTGATTGCGGCAGCAGAGCTTAGCATGGGGGGAGTGGGGTGGAGCGCATGGGGGAGTGTTGTGCCGACAACAGGAGGGGGGTACGTAAAGTGCGTAGGAGCATGACAGTTACGCTAAAAATGTAGAGAGGTTGATTGACACGTTAGAAAACCAATAGATAACGAGGCTACCTCGTTATTATTGGCTAAAGTAATATTGATTTTACAACCTCCAGAGTTGATTAATTTTTATTTTATTTTTTTTGATCATGATAAAAACAAGGCTGCTGCAGCTTAGTAACGCCATTTTTTAGCTTTAATTCATTTTTGTTAGTAATGAAGATCTTCTGTACAACCTTTAAGGTCAGTTTCTGCTGCTTCACAAAGCGACTCACCAGACATCTGTCACCAACTGATGATGTAGTGGTGGGGTAGGTGAAATGAATTGTAGGTTACAGTTCTGGAGGTTCGGTGTTTGGGCTTTTTGAGTTTGTGTGTTTACTGTTATGCATTTGTTTGGTTTTTATCATTATATGTTCTTGTTCAATTACCATTGTGTTGCTCCAGCGAGTTTTGTGAATTGTTAGACACCAGGAGTGGCAGGAGTGCCGCAGCTGACAGGGTCGCTCTGTGCAATGATGCGTTTGTGTTCAAATAAAAGTCATGTTGTGTGCAACTCTGAAGTCCATCGTTGGAGTCTAAGTACTTATTAGGGTTGGCAGTGGCCCCGATACTGCACTAAAACACTGGTATCGGCGAGTAATAACAAATAACACACCGATGCCATTTACTTACTTTCTTATAGCACTTGAACGCATCACCATGTGTATTCTAGTATTCTCTCCCCGACATTCACTGCTGTGTGATCTGTGTTTAGCGAATGATAGCAATGATTTTACATCCCAGTGAGGATGAAGTTCTTGTTACAGAGTGTGGATCTGAGTCTTTGTGAGTCTTTGAGTATTATTAGTCTTTGTGAGATGGAGCTGCACTGCAGCTGCAGGAGCAGACTGAGTCTGGAGTTTAACTGAGTTCCCCGGTGAAGTGAGGAAAGCAGCCGGGCTCCAGGAGCAAGTCGGGTGGAGTGGCGGGCGGCTGAGGCGGGTAACAGGAGCTGATTGGACGTACAGGTCCAGGCTGACTGCCACATTCCACATAATGTGTGTTGTTCCGCTCTGCCGTCTGCAGCAAGTACTTTACTATTTTAATCAATCAGCATCGTTCCACATCCTCCATTCCCCGCTTCATGGATGAACCGCGCAGCCGCGGTAGTCAGGAGGCTGCAGTGCGGTGTGTCCCGGTCAACGGTAACACCAGGAGAGATGGCCGTAGTGCAACTATTGGAACACAAGCTGCCAAAAAACAACAAAGGAGGAGAATCCCACAATGGCGTCGCTTAATTCGCCTTATTATTTATTTACAGACTTATTTTTGTCGCATCTTTGCTGTAGTTCTTATTTTTTAACCGGCATATTGAGTTGTATGAGTTCCTATGTTTTCAAGTAACCTGAACGCACCGCTGCGGCGTGAGTGGCTGGGAGGGAGCAGGGGGCGGGACTAGGAAACAATGGAAATGCAGAGAGAGAGCCGCCTCTCAGCTGTTTTTTGTTAATACTGTTGTTTTGTGACCCGGTCCGATAAGCGATGGATGGATGGATGTTGTTTTGCTGTAGTTTTGCCGTGGTTACAACCACAGTAAGTTAACTTCTGAAGCTTAATAAACCAGCATTAGGAATCCAATTCGTCTTCCTTTCATGCTGCTGGATGTTACATTATTATATTGCGGTGCATCTTGTGGCCTGAAAAATACAATATGTAATGCTGCTGTACAGCAGTAGCCAATAAACACCACCTGAGGAGAACAGAAACAAGGAGGAGGAGGAAAAGCAGCAACACTGTGCCTCCACATGGTGGCCGAGGCAGAGGACGTGACAGTTCTTGACAATTAGAAGAAAAAAAATGCTCTTCTATTTGTTTTTTTTTTTTGTTTTTTTTCGAACAGCGTGGTATCAACAGGGTATTGGCATCGGTCGATGCTACACAGCCAGGTATCGGCATTGGTATCGGTGACCAAATTATTGGTATCGGTGCAACCCTAGTACTGATGTACTTATGTAACTGTTTTGGGTGACAACAATTGCTAAATAAGCGGAAATCTGACAAATATTAATCAACAATCGGTTATATTTTCAACTGTGTGCACGACATTCACGCACTGCACCATATTTGATAAACTGAGTTAGTCTTTCTCACAGTTCTTTGCAGAGCCTTGTGGAGGTGCTGTGATCTCTTGTATTATGCATTTCAGACATTCGGTTAAATCATGAAACAATCGCTTCGGCTCCATCAGTTTACGGCTGACCACAATGATGATCTGAGACCTCTAAGTGTCGGTTATTACAACGGTTCAATGGCCCATGAGAAAACCATAATGTAGTGAGGAAATGGAAGAAAGAGGGCTTCTCAAATGCAATATTTCTCACAAACTATTAGATCCTCCCTCCAAATATCCCTGAATATACATGAATCTAGTGTAAATGTTGTGTTGGACAGGATCATTATTAAATATGGCTGTTGTTCCCAGCCCCGTTGTCTCATGAAAACATGATTAAAGTTAGATTTCAATCAACACTGGTCTTTTGTGCAGCAGAACTATTTGAATGACTTGCAGGATGTGACTGTGAATATAGCTGAGCAAACAATATCAGCTGGCTGTGTTGATGTTTGACAAGACATCTGAATGAGATTAAGATCAGCCATCTAAAATAAGCCAGCTGCTTTTCACTTTCACCTCACTCACTTTACACAGAAAATTATATTTTGCTCTCATAACTTTCAAAAACTTTTTGTGGGAAATGGTAAAGATGAAACTCGATATTCCACTTGAGATACTAAATATTAATTCTGACGTTATATAACCAGGAAATGGTGAGTGTTCAGCACCTCTAGTGTTGTTCCATCATCTACATGGCTAAATCCTCGAGCCTGCCGACCGTCTGACTTCTGTCAGGCTGTCTGTGTGGCTTTGTTCTCTGAGTTATTATTATACACACAATCCTTGATAATCGTTCTGCAAAGAAGAATTTAAACAATGTCTATGACACAATCATATTCCTTTATGCGAACTCCAGACTTAAATATTCTAGCATACTTGGTTTTTCCAATAAGTGAACATATCGGTGTGTTTCATAATCACTTTTCATGATCTACGAAATTGATACTTGACATGTTCATATAGACATGGTGGTCCATGGAACTGGGGTTATGAGGACACGATTCCACAGGAGACCAATTCTTCCTCTGTTGAGCACATCAGATAGGAGAAATGATCTTCTAAAGATCACAATTGTTGGAAAAAAACACTCCAGTTGGAAGTCCTGTGGGACTGAATCATGATCAATAAATCATGACACCGAGGGACTCTCTTGTGTTATCTCTTACTGAGCAGGGTCAAGGAACCATGACAGAGTAACAGCATGCCATTTCATGGTGCGATTCCCACACTCAGCACATCAGAAGTATCTCTAAGTCCCGAACATTCCGAGGAACAGCTTTAAATATTGTCATGCACCATTGTTTTTCCAGAAGAAGATCTCACTGTTTTCCTTTAACTGGCTATTGATTTTTTTTTCCGACCTTGCTCTCATCTGTGGATAGAGCTTACAGCTCTCTTTGCTCTCTCCGTTCCGCACAAAGAAACATGATGCTATGTTAATTGAATTGAATTGAAAGTCCTTTATTTGTCCCGCATGGGGAAAATGCAGGGTTGCAGCAGCAAAAAACGTAGAAAGAAAAGTTGAAAAATACAAAGCCCAACCATACAAGAAAAAGGTAAATATAATTTGTATGTAAAATTAGGATATAATTAAATAAGAAATATACTGACCGACACAACTAAATATTAAATCTAAATTAAATATAATTTGAATACAAAAATAAGACAGACATAATTAAGTAATATAAACTGACAGATATAAATTAAATATAATTTACATAAAGATCTAAGACAGATATAATGAAATAAATAACAGATATAAAGATATACATTAGCAGATACAAAAAGATAATTAAGATATACGTTTAAGACGGACAGATATGTATACTATAGTAATAACAAATATAAGTTAAACACTTGAGACAGATATGTATGTACAGTATAATAACGGATATAAGTTAAATAAATGCTTAAGACAGACACATGTATGTATAGTGTACATGTGTATGTACAGTAACAGACACATATATACAGTAATAACAGATATAAGTTAGATATAATTTAAATATACATTTAAGACAGACAGTGAGTGGGTGAGTGGGTGATGATTGCACATGATAAAATTAAGGTGTGGATTATCCTGACATATGAGAGTGTGTGTTATGTGTGTTGTGTCTAGTTCTGTGCTGGTTGTAAAGTCTGATGGCAGCTGGGAGGAAGGATCTGCGGTAACGCTCCCTCACACACCTGGGGTGACGCAACCTGTCACTCACAGAGCTCTCCGGGGCCCTCAGGGTGTCCTGCATGGGGTGGGAGACCCTGTCCAGTAGGGATGTTAGCTTTGCAAACACCCTCCTTTCTCCTACCACCCCCACTGGGTCCAGTGGACATCCCAGGACAGAGCTGGCCTTCTTGATCACCCGTTTAAGCTTCCTCCTGTCAGCAGCTGAGATGCTGCTGCCCCAGCAGACCACTCCATAGAAACTGGCTGAGGCCACCACAGAGTCATAGGTCTTCAGGAGTGGCCCCTGCACCCCAAAAGACCTCAGCCTCCTGAGCAGATAGTCTGCTTTGGGCCTTCCAGTAGACCGCATTGCTGTGGTCTGACCAGTCCAGGTTATTGTTGAGATGAACACCCAGGAATTTGAATGAGTCCAGTCTCTCAATGTCCCTGCCCTGGATGTTCACCGGTGTTGGGGGTTTGTAACGTCGCCTACGGAAATCCACCACCAACTCCTTGGTCTTTCCAGAGTTGATTTGGAGGCAGTTCTGCTGGCACCATTCCACAGAGTTCTGGATCAGTCCTCTGTACTCCCGATCGTAATCATTTGAGATGAGACCAACGATCGCAGAGTCATCAGAGAACTTCTGCAGGTGACAGCTGGCCGAGTTGAACATAGAACATAGAAACGTGGAAAGCTGTGAATAAAGCGCTTGTAATGAAATTATTTTCTATAATACAAAAGCAGTGTTGTATTCTAAGCGATGAGCTTTCCATTTTTGACCATCACAGCATTTTGTTGTAGTGAATGCTGCTTAGAATCAAATAGATGTTATTGTGTTTTGGTTTTACATTTGGGGATGTGCTGCACAGCAAGGATGGTAGGAATTGATTATTGTGTGAAGACTGGAATTGTTTATATAACCTGCATTTAAAGTAAGTAAAGTTTTATCCCTGAAACCAGTTTTTGTTACATTAAAGCTGGATGCCTCAGCAACCACTGAAACTTTGTGTTTGTGCAAACCTGACACAAAATGCACAACTGGCATTGGAACAAGACCAATCCAGTACATGTAGAGCTTACATCTGGTGAATGAGCAGCTGTACCTGCGCTCATACATGTGCTGCTGTGGAGGTCCTGTGGTGTTACAACGCTGCACATCTTCTATTGAAATCATAGGGAAAAACTCAGATGAACACTTGGAAGCAGCAAATTTCAAATTGAAACGTAAGGTGTGATCTTTATCCACCAGTGTTGACTTGTGATGTCCCTGCTTAGAAAAAAGAAAAGAAAAAAAGCTGCAGTAATTTTATATTCTCTGGACCGTATGTATTGCTTTTATGTATACAGCCATGAACAAAATTTATAAATTCACTCTTATCCCTACTGGAAAATTATTTGTTTCCTATAGATTTCTGACATCTTTCTCTTTCTCTTCATGTCTTCTCTATTTCTGTCATTTTCTACTGTTCATCACTGTCATCTGCTCTGCCTCAGGCTCCTCGTCTGAGAACGTTTTTCTTGAACCCCGTTGACATTTTACTCATGCTACTGCTTCCTACTGGGCACTGTCATCCTCCTGCACCCAGTAGGAAGCTGGCGCCAAAATCTGTGTAAATCAGCTGACCAGACACGTCACAGCAACATCTTGTGACACTTCTGAAGAAGGCAGCAGCTGAAGCCGAAACATGTCAAGGTAGGAAAGAAATCACTGGCCTGATTATAAGAATCAAAACCATTAATCCAAAAAAATGCCTAATGAATCTGATCGGAAAATTCCAGTTTGTGGAATTCTACAGAGCATTCATCCTTCCTCGCTGCTTTCACTGTTCCATGATCGCTACAATATACTATAAGAGCTTATGGGTTCAAGGTTGTTTGCAAAAATAAATAACTGCAGGCTTTTTGGCCTCGAAGCCAACAGACTTATGTGATAATAGCAGAAACTGACTACAGAAGTAATGCTTTACAAACAGGGTTGTTTGGGGAGTAAGTCATCTCCTCATGTTAGATGTGTTTGTATCTTTTTAATTAAAGTGCAAAATATTTGAATCCACTTCCTCAAGTTAACAAACCACAAGACACAATAACACAATTACTTTCCCCTGTGCGTGTTTAAAGTTGGGAGTTTTTTTATGTTTTCCGTGAATAAATATTCTCGCCAAAACAAACTGAAACTCGCTACATCATGCAATCCAGCTTTGGCTCATCTTTGCATCGGAGCTCAAAGTATTTCCTCAGTGCTTCAACTCGGCAGAAAAGGCTTCTTAAGTCGAGGAAATAAATGAGAAAATGCCTTTTCCCCACAAAACAAACAGTGTAGATAAACAGCACGGGGGCTTGCGTATTTGTTTATAAAGTCAATAAAGTCATCCAATTACAGATTTAGTTCTTCTGCAGTTGCTGTAATGGAAGTTTGACAAGATTTAGTTCAGGGAATCTGAGCATCCTGCTGTGCAAAGTATTAAATTTATGGCACTCATGCATATACTTGTCAAACTAGAATTACATACTAAATAACTCAACAGTATTTTGTAAATCTCACAACTCCCTCATATGAGAATGTGTGTCCCTGTGTGAGAAGCTGATTTCCGTCCTCTCATCCCAGCGTTGTGAATTTGTGTCGGTGTCTTTCTCTGCCTGACTGCAGCTGTGTGATGTGAAAGTTTTGCTCCGCTGAGTTTGAAATGTGTCGCTGTCGAGGATACATCCTCAGTCCAGGTGGGAGATGGAACACTGAGGTGTGAAGATTGTAACTCACATGTTTCTGTAACTTATCTGCCAGATACCAGTTTACACTTGACCTGAACTAATGTTAATGGTGACATTCATGCACTCGCCTCATTGTGTGTTTTTCCGTAGGGAGGAGAGCTGCTTCTGAACTACTTAGAATTTTCTTGGACTGCAGTGTCAGAATGAAAAATAAAGTGCAGTGCATAGTTCTTGTTTCAATGTTGCGAAACCCCTCAGCCATGTTGAGGAATGAGACAATCAAAAACTGCATTTGGCCTTTGATGAATGTAATTGTGCATCTGTGCCAAATGCCTGCAGGTCTGTGCAGCTCATCTTGTGCGATACATTGTTTGGGGATGTGAAAGTGATTATTTCTGCCCTTTTTGATGAATAGGAATCCATTTTTATAGATACAGGAGACACTAAAGTGTCTGCTAATACACATATTTTAAGATGTCCATTCACACACGTACACAGACTTTCCTCCACAGCTACTTTTTTTGGCAGAGCAGAAACGACTTAATTTCACTTGAGTTTATTTTTTCTTCCTCTGTCAAGAATGCATTTTTATAGACGACAAAACAGTAGATCAGGAGCAGAAATCTGTTTTGTGGTGATTATCTTTGAAGTTTATCATAACTTGATATCCATGATAATTTTTATGTTGAGATGCCTTTTCAAGTTGCGATTGTGTCCCTGGCATTAAAAACAAAAAGAGTCAAAGCAAGCTTGCCACTGTGTAATTTCACTTATGACCATAATTTGTCTTCTAAGACCATTTGTAGGTCGTATCTTCACCACAGACAACTTTAGTGCCTCTTTGTTCGACTCTGTGGGGTGAAAACAAGCAGGATGCAGCCTGGACAGCTCCACTACACATCAAACACTGAAACAAACAGCAACACACATTCATACCAACTGGTATTCAAAGTCACCTATTAACCCGACATTCACGATTTTGGATACAAAAGCCTCAAAGATTGATTCAGACTGAGCACACTCTCACGATGAGGAGAGAGTGTTAACCACACCTCTCACCATGAACAATCTAAGAAGACACTCTTACACTGTTACCTCTCACTAAAAATAAAGCCTAAACACTCTTGGTCTGTCTTAGTTTTCTGGTACAGTCATTTATCCTGCTTCCTCTAATAAGTTAGTGCTGCATGAACCAAGTTCAAACCTACTTCATTGACGTGGCTACGCCAGTAATGCTGAAAACAAAGTAGATTTTATGTAGAGCCACTTGACTGTGTTGTTGGTTTGTTTCTGTTATGAAGCCTGTCTGTGGCCCCCACACAGCAGCAACATTTCCAATGTCTACACAGAGTCTGAGTATTTTCAAAATGGTGATTCTTTTTTTGACGTTTACACAGAGACGAAGCTGGAGCTATTTTAAAAAGTTCCACCTTGGGAGCCGTTTTTTGAAGAAGTACCATTTCCCCTTGTTTTCACAGAGACGGTGTTTTCGGGAATTTACCCACTGGGAATCGTCTTGCAAATTTGTAATTGTAGTGACTCTTAGGACAGAAGTCATGTGAATGGACACCAAAACGCAACAAAGGTTTTTCCTCTTAAACGCTGTTGTGTAAACAGGACTGAGTCACTTTCACTCATTCTCATGACTGTCAGACAAAGAGCTCAATCCATCCATGTGGAGCAGTTTGCAGTTCAGCATCTCAAAGACAATGCGACATGTGGGGAATCAAACCTCCGACTGACAAACAACCCACACTATCAATTGACAACATTGCCACCCCAATCTAGTTTTATCCCTTCAGTGATTTCAGTTCCCATGCTCCTCCAGTTCCTTGTGAAGTAGTTCCAGCTTTCTTTCTGAACTAAATTGTGAAATAAGTGTTTGTATTGTAGGAGTCGTATACACTATCAGTCTTTGTAGCTGTTTTTCTAGGCAAGTTACTTGCAGTTAAAAAAAAAGTGCTTCAGAAAGTTTTGTTGTTGTTGGCAGTCTTCCCTGGAGCAGTCAAACACTTTAAGCAATTTATCTTGCTTTGGCATGACTGTAAACAATACACATGTCAACAACTGCTCAGAGCCTTTGTTGGCTGCCTGTGATTGTTTGAGTGTTCATGTTTTCCCTCTTGGAAAGGCACTTTTTTGTTCATTCTGACACAACAATTAACAATCGCTTTCAAACAGTGGGGGACGGGATGTTGTTCATCGACAGATTTATTTGAAAATCAAATCTGATTGACGGAAAGGAAAGTTCTTATTTGTGCTTTTGTTCATTATTCTTTCTCATTGTGTTTATTCTCTGAGGCAACATTCTCTTGACACTCAAAATGCCAATATTTCATTTTTAAATGCTTGCAGCAATGGACTGAATATTCCAGCACATTTTTAAAAGTCACATCTCTTCTGTACCTTGTGCTTTTTATATCCATGAAGATGTATCATTTCACCATGGAGGCTGTTATCTGCTGCAGTCCCTGGAAGGTGAGGAGTTGATTCAACAAATGCTTTTCAAACAAATCTGGAACTTTCTGTTCTGCTGTTCCCACAATTGTTGAATCTCACAAGTCAGGTTGTATTCCTCCTGTGAAGGCACTGTGAGAGATTTGCTGAGGAGTTTCCCTTCATCCAAGGTTCACAGCCTTCCTCAGGGACAAAAAGCCATTAGCTGTTTACCCAGTGTCTCTGGAGGGGAAAGTGATCTCTGGCTTAAATGTAGCTTCACACTGGAATCAGTAGAGGCCAAGAGTGACAGACAAGTTGACACAGACTCAAGAAAACACCTGTCTGTCAAGACAGTGGATGGATTAATAGTTTGAATATTGAAATTTAATTTGACTGTAAATATTAACTTTGAGGTAATTATGTCCCTCGTAACTGTACAAGATTAGCATAGTGTTAAGGGTCCAGCCTCCTGCTTTGGGGTTCACAGGTGTACCCTGTCCACGGCGGGACTCGGACCTGTGACCCTCTGAAGACAAACTGCTCTCTGGAGTCCAGAAGCTCTTTGAAGGTGCTTTTTTTCCCTCAAAAAATTTGCCAAATAAAAAGGCAGAAACTGAAGGGATTAAAGGCCATGGATGATCTTACCGTTCTCAAAGCATTAGCGGTGGACATTTTTATGCATATTTGTCTTCAAAGTTTGGTTCCATTTACTGTGGTGCGGTGCGATGGACGGGGTGTGTGAGGAGTTGCAGAGACTTATCGTAGCATCTGCTTTCACAATGAAAGCCTCCAGCTGTCACCTGTCAACACAAGCTGTTTCTTCTGTATTGGCATTAAAAATGTCATTAATTTCAAAACATAAGGCATCAAACATTCGACCAAAAACTGAATATTTGTCGTGGTCTTACAATATGTAGCATATACAGGCTGTTGTAGTCAAAATTTAAAGAGTCAATTTGCCACTTGACCTTTTTTCACCATATTTCTAATTACTTTTTTTGGACTGCAATCCAGGAGCAGTGAGCCATGAATCTGAGTTATAGAATTGTTTTCATGTGTCAGTTTTAACATGCTTGCACATCCCCAGTGAATCTAACAGCATCAATAATCTGCAGTATTTCATATCAGTGACCAAACACATGAACTACTTTACATCAAGCTTCTCTGATGATTGAAAAAAAAAAAAAACAGAGCAAATTATTTGATGTCCACACATGAGAATTACTTTTTCACCTGACTGAAGCATGACTAATTGAGCTCTCTGTTTAAAATGTGGATACAATAGTTTTTACTGTGATTGTAAGAAATGGCTGTTTATTAAAGTCTCCTTAAAATGCCCGAGTGAAAGAAAAGTCCAGTGTGTTGAAGCTCAGTGCAGAGGGTATTGTGTTTTAAATCTTATTGTCTCATTTCTCTTTGTTTTAAACATTATCAGGATCTAATTTTATACAGATTTCCCACCTTAAAAATCAGCAGGACACTTCTACAATTTCAACAAAACTGAAAATGCTTGTTCGTGTTTTACTGTTCTTGCATGACTGAGGAGTTTCTGGTTGCTCTTGCTCTGATGTGGATGTGGAGAACTTTACTGTATTAAACTTTGAACATGACAAAGTACCTAGTTTTATTTCTCTAAAACGAATAATTATGTCATGGACAATTTAATGTCATATCATGGCTTCAGTCACTCATCTCTTGAAGCTGGTGTTTGAGTGCCTGCGCTGCCAGCACAGAAATACCAAGGCCGATAAGAGCAGAGGAGGGAGACTGCTGTTTGTCAACGTGTGTGTGTGTGGATGCACACAGGCTTATGACAGTTGTGTGTGGATCTTTCACCAGGCAGATGCAGGATCACCCAGAAGGGGCTTTCTTTCATGCAGACAACTTGAACAAAGCCTCCCTGAAGACTGAGCTCCCTAGATTTGTCCAGCGTGTGCAACGTCCCATCAGAGCAGAGAACGCATTAGTTAAGATTTACTGCAATCTGAAGCAGGCCAACAACACAGCCCTTGTCCCCCACCTGAGCAAGTTGGATCATCTTGCGTTAATCACTACTACTGAGCTCAGAGTGGAATATATTAAACAATCTGGATCAACAGGTGTGCACATATGCCATCCTCTCCTTCATCAAGCACTGTCCAGACACTCTCACTATGGGCAGACAGATCTGGCTCTGTCTGAATACTGACTTTTCTCGTATTAATATTTACAGACAGGGCCTTTCCTGCTTCATGTAAAACTGAGGCACACCTGTATTTACAATTTCATGTTGTTTATTATAAAGATATTTTGGAGGGAAGTTTCGCACAACTGATGGATTATTTGACATCTCTGCAAGAACAGAGATGAATAATAGATTTTGATTAACGGAGTGGTTGGTAGTTGCATGAAGTTTTGCTCTAAATTTAACTGATATAACCCTGAGGCATGTTGCATACTGACTCATGTAGGTTGTCCTGTTGTTGTGGATGTGAAGTGTCTTTGATCTCCAGTCACCACAGCTCTGTTTTAAACTGTAGAATATCAGAAAGACTGCAAATCCACGGACATCAAACTGTACATGCTAATCAACAGTCCTTTTGCTGCTGCTGTGAAAGAACATAAAGCACAAAGGATAACGGCTGCTGTTCGACTTGGTGTCTGACAAGTGTCATTTAAAACTAGGATGAAAAAGGTACGTGGAGGTTGTCTAGGAAACAAAGCCGACAGTGCATCAGCAAAGCTGCTGCTTAATAAGTCATTTTCATCTAAGGTCTTACATCTCACAAATCACAACCCAAAATATTTTCATTGTCTGACTATTAAAATGACTAAATAACAGTAACAAAAAAAAAAAAAAAAAACTTCAACAGTTCTGTTGGGAAAACATTCTAACATGGAAAGCTTCAGCATTTGATTCAATTCAAGTGAGAGCAGCTGATAGGTTGATTGATGTTTTATAGTCTGGCCAGGGTCTTTTATGGGCACATGGCACAAATGGCGGAGCCGGGTCAGATAAATCAAATGAAACATTCCAAAATTATTCAGACGTTCATGTTTGTACTTTCACTTTTATGTTCAATTTATTGTTCATTTTAACAAATTTTCAAGTAAGGTTGAACTGCTCTGTTATTTTACCGTAGATTAAGAAAGTCAACAATGTCTTTAGATTTTTGTTTCACAGTCTGATAAAAATGCCAAGTCGGGCATTGAGTATGATTTCTGTAATGATTAGAAGTTGTTCCTTGTTAAAGCAGCAACTGCTGTCTGACAGAAGTCTGTGTGAAAACATCTGCAGCAGCTTTCAATCAAAGTGAAACGGCACAGCAATGATCAATCAGTCATTAACTGCTTCATTTTGTTTTAGCTCTCATGTTGTAAGGAATAAGAAAAACTAACAATGCATAATGTGCTATTCAAATGAAAACAGTGTTATACTGAAGACTTTAATATTCCCATGGAATGTGTGGAGGATCACAGAGACACCGCCAGTGAGTGTTTTTGCGATTGTTTCAGGCAAAAACTCCTGATTATGCGGCATGTTTTCTCAAGAAAAAAATTATGGCTTAAACCATTGGACAACTAGAATTTGGCACTCAGAGAGCGCAGACCTCCGCCACAGCTCAAATCACTCACCAACAACAATAAGAACAACATATATAATAAAACAGCATTGTGAGCGGAGCGCTGCGGTGTGCGGTGCCTCTCTCTGTCGCCCTGTTGGCCTCTCTCCGTGTGTGTGTGTGTGTCGACTTCCTGTCTGGTGCGATCTGCTCTGTCCAGCTTTACAACTGGCGGTCCAGTATGGCGTTATATTTGTGCCACAATTCCGACGCGAGCAAAAGATGAAGAACGCGAGCGCACCTACAATTTTGTGCGCTCGCTCGACCCGCCTCTCTCTCGCTCTCTCAATCTGCCTCCTGCGCTCGCTCGAAGAGCCCTGTGCGCTCGCTCCACGGTGTGCAGTGTTAGAATTCTGCCACGCTGATTGGTTGCTGCTGCTCCAATCAGATTTTAGCATTCCGGAAGTACGTCTAGAACCAACGAAGAAGAAGAAGAGAACGTAAATAAACAGCAAACCTTTTGATTTCGACAACAGACAACGGAAAGTTTACCACCACAGCCACAAGTAAGTAGTTTGTTTCATTATTTTATTACGCTACCACATTGTGATAAACTTAATCAAATAGCGGTTTTTTGGTAAGCTTGTGTGTCTTTACATTTTGAATTACATTAGCTGTCCAATGCTAAGTTAGCCTATCCGTGTCAACGAGACAAACACATGCCAACACGTTTATAATGTAAAGTAAGTAAATCTGTCCCAAAATAACAAATCAACTCCCAAAGCATCATATAAATTGTTTGGTATTGTAAGGATAAAATTCAGCATTCAGCATTTCTTAGTCTTCAAGGTTTTGAGCAATTCTGTGAGTGTGTGTGGATGTGTGTGGAATACTTTTTGCCTTTATTTATCTCACCATGGAGAAATTTACCATTACAGAGGCTCAAAGAACACACAGGGGCAAAACAGTGAGGGAATGTGTAAGGAATAAGAATAAGTAATAGTGCAAATCTTAATAAGAATAATAATAGGATAATATAATATTGATCTAAAAGGAGGAAATACCTAACTTTAAATACAACATAAATCTAAAATATAGAAGGAGCTTTAATATATATACTAATATGTAGAGTATGTTTTAGTGCAACTGAATGTGTGTATGATGAAGTGACTATGATTTATTATGGGAGTTAAAAGGTGACCATGATTGCAAGACAGTATGTCCAGGGTTATTGCTCATATTTGATATGGTAGAGTCTATGTAAATTGTAGTTAATGTAATGACCTGCTTTGTGAGATTGACTTTTTTTAAATGTCTTTCTTTTTTTTTTAATCTTTCCACTCCAGGACATCCATCAGACCTGTTTCCCCCAGACACAACTGACTGGTTGCCATTAGTGGATCTGGAACCACTGGAGGAGCAGACCTATAAGCTGCAGCCAGAAGAGGATGGAACTGATCAGGAGTGTCAGGCCTGATCTCACTGGCATCCTGGTCACTGGCATGCAGGATGAGATCAACTCTCTCACTGCAGAGAATTTAGAATGAAAAAACAAACTGACAGCTACTGAAATTGGAGAAGAAACATTAAAGATGATGACGAGAATGTTCGTTTTTATACAGGGCTACCAACATATGCCATATTGATGATGATGACGATGATGATGATGACAAAATTGTGCACCTGTGCTGTGCACTGATGAACATCAGTGACACCGTTGTGCCTTTTGACTAAACTGTAAATGTTTCTGTGCAGTATTAAAGAACAGCTGTATTCTTTTTCATGAAAACTTAGGACTCCATGCTACTGCTTTTTACGTTTTGTCGTAACATGTTTTACATGACTTGTATTTGAGCTGCCAAATAAAAATATGCCCTTCTGTTTAGTCGGTTACCAATTGAATGATAAATGCAAAGAAACAGTTCCACTCGAAAAACAGCTTTATTTGGTATCATCAGATTCACGGACAGTTAAGAGGTAAGAACCAGTTACATTGGACACATATATTGTAGGTTCCTGAATAATGAAGCCCAAGCTTGACACTCCTATCTCCTCCTGAAATCCACACATGAAATACAAAAAACTCCACAGAATCCTCTTGATTCACTCAAACTGTTTAAACTTCAAAGTCGTGTTACAAAAACATTACGTCCAGAAAAATAAATGAAATAAAGTTAATATCCAGAGATACAAAGAAAAAGAGAGAGGTAAAAAAAAAAAAAAACTGGCTCCACTCCACTTGCCCAACTGTCTGTCTGATGCAGGACAGCCACACACAAAACGAAACTTAATTTTTTAAACAGGCAATTAAATATGCAAACTTCCAGAAAACCTCAGTTTACTCCATAACACCCAACAAACCTGATCCATATGGATTTTTAACCTTAACTTATTACACATATTTTCAAAAGTAATTACCACAACATGAACTGTACCTAATCATCTGTGAATATTTTAACCTGTAAATAATCACTTCGCATCTCAAACACAAATAAGCATTTAAATATGAAATGACAATTTTCACATTGATAAACTCAAACTGTTTTTAAGTTCCTACATATATGTTGGTATGGATTTTGTCACAATCCTTTCAGTATATGTAAAATTTTTCAGCAAGCTGAGTAGACACCAAAACACACCTCCAGCATTTATGTAAAAACAAACAAGAAAAGGTCAGATAACTTCAAAATAACACATATTTACTACCGCAACTTGAGTCACATCTCATTCTTCGTTGGCTCTGGACATACTTCCGGAATGCTAAAATCTGATTGGAGCCGCAGCAACCAATCAGCGTGGCAGAATTCTAACACCGCACACCGTGGAGCGAGCGCACAGGGCTCTTCGAGCGAGCGCAGGAGGCAGATTGAGAGAGCGAGAGAGAGGCGGGTCGAGCGAGCGCACAAAATTGTAGGTGCGCTCGCGTTCTTCATCTTTTGCTCGCCTCGGAATTGTGGCACAAATATAACGCCATAGTGGAGACAATAGAGAGGAGCAGAGCGCCTGCGGCCGCTACGCGTGCAGTGCTCCTCCGCGCCTCCTGTATGAACCGTCAGATAGGTTAACAGGGGCGTCGATCTGAAAGTCGGTGCGCGTCCTGTGTGAACCAGGCGTTTTCCCCCCCTATCGGCGGGCCTGAAAGACTGCCGTATCTCTCAATGATAAAGAATCCTTTAAAAAATTCCTGGATCCATACAGTGATCCGAATCATCACCAAAATTTAATTGATTCTAAGTTAGCCCAAGACCCACCTTTCCACAAAGTTTCATTGCAATCCGTCCATAACTTTTTCCGTGATGTTGCTAACAGACAAATAGACGTTATTCCATAACCTCCTGGCGGAGGTAAATACAACTGTATAATTATTTTGATTATATATTTGATTCTTTCCATGATGCAGGGTGAGACTCTGCCTCATGCAGTTTTAATACTTGGACTTCACTGCTTGAGTAAGTTTTAATCACAGTGCTTTGTTAAGCTGCTCTTAATGATTTTTTTAATGCTCATCTCTACTGTAACTTGAGTAAAATTTTGTATACTTTAGCATCCTCTGATGGTGACCAGGTGAGGCTTGTGGTGGCAAAAGTCACTTTGTTTTCAATGTTGAAGTCATATTCATTCATGTAGCACATTTAAAAATATGCCTCAGGCCACCCAAAGTGCTTTTACAGTAGAATATAAAGTCAAGACAAAATAGTAACAATTTAAACAGAGCAATAAAACAAAATAAAAATATTAGGTTGATCAGCTGCATTATTCAAGAAGGAGTCAAGTAAGCAAAGTAGATTGCAAACTTTACTCGGAGTGTTTCAAAGCAGTGTTGTCTTCCAGAGGCAGCTGCTGTACATCGTGGCTTCTTGTGGGCCCTCACACACTCCGAAGCCTTGCTTGTTTTTCCTTTTGACCCCTCTTGAAGTCATTTTCTGGTGACTCAATGTGAAGACTATTAAAGTTTCCCAGTTCAAATGACAATTGGGGTCAATAAAAGCCAATATTTCCATGCTGCTGTAGTTTCTTTTTAACTTAACAAACCTCTGCTCATCATCCAGCTCTTCTGCTTATTGAGGAAGTTGAATGTTGCCCCCCCCCCCATCTTCTCCAGGCTATTGTGACATTGAACAACAGAGAATCAGTCACATCCAGTCATATGTGAGCAGAACATGAAGCCTTTACTGGACACACACACATTCTCACAGTCATCCTGCCAGTGAAAGTCAATGGCCAGGAATGCCAGTGAAATGGAGAAAGTCTCATTAAGACCTGTAAAGTGAGCTTATTTCCTCACTAGGCACTGAGAGGATCCATGGAAAGGAGGTGCTTCATGCTGATGAAGGGATGCTGCACCACCTGACGGGGAGTCAGGCAGTGCAGCGTCCAGGTGGAGCATGCCTTCCAGCATGTCTACGAATATTTGAATGTCTCCCATCTCTGCCACTTTGTCTTTGGGGCTTTCTGAGTACAGTGGTCTGAGCTGGAAGCAGAAACAACAGATATGTCAGGTGGTGTCTTCACTGTTCAAGATTCACACATGAATTCAGTCATAAAGTGCACTCACATTCAGGACGTCTTGCTGACTCTTTCTACTGGTTCTACCCCAGCCTTCAACATTCACCCCTGTGTCCTTACACAGAAAACTCACACATTCTCACTCTTAGCTATGTTAGGAGAGGTCTGTCCTTTTCCTGAAGTGAGGCGGCTTCAAGTTCTTTCTGTCACAGTGTTCCTGATACAGGCTCCATCCACAGCTCTCAGCTCTGCTTTCAGGCTTTCATGCATTGAGACTGAGTGGATTGTAGCGTACAAACTCAAATCACTTGATCAAAAGTTCCCTTGCATGAGCAAAAGCTTATAGTCGTTCATTTTTTGCTGACAGTATTGCTGGCTTTCTTGAGTAACACCAAAAGGATGTGTTTCTAAAAATCAGTACCAAGTCATTGATTAAAGGAGTCACTGTCTCCTTTCTGTCAGAAGTGGTGTAGTTACAGCTACACATTATTATGCCATTTATTTTCCAAGCTGATCACCGTAGACGCTAACACTGGTCCACATTTATTGATTTTTGACATAGGTGTATTTCTTGGCAATATCTATCAAACAGAAGTACTGACGTAAAACTTCCTCATCTGTGCATTACAGTAAACTGTCATGTTTTAATTTGTTCTTAGAAAAACATGTTTCCCCAAAATATATCCATCAATGCAAATTAGTTTTATGTGAGCATGATTTTGAAGGGGCATCCTGCCAAAGACTAATCCCTAAAGCAGTGCACTTCCAAGTGTTTAATTATTTATGCACTATTTTTATGACTGCCTATAAACACCACGTGAAAGAAAATATAGCAATAGATGAAAAATAATGTGAACGTTGAAAATTCTACTAATAGCATCAGTATTTTCATGTAATGCCTGTTGAATAATGAATTTATTATACAACGGAGGCACTTCTACAAGTAATCTTGTCTTATTTATTACCACATGGTTTATTACAGAGATTCTCCACAGATCAGATAAGCTGATTTATTGTCATTATGCTGTTTAGCAAGGCAATAGTGCAATAGTGTTCTGCTGGCACTCGCTGGTAATTTAAAAAAAAACAAAAAACACATTAAACTGTATGTGGCAGTGGCGATTGCTCTACGACTGGAAGGGGAGCTGAACTTCCCCAAAAATGTCAAAAAATAAGTGGTCCAATATTTGCTGTTGTGTGTACATTTCATTGACTAAATATGCGCTACAACACGTTCAGTTTTTGTTCAGAATCAGCTACTTATCACAGGTAATTGACTCGGCTTTTTTGTCATTCCTCCTCGCAGCGGCACGGTCCTTTAAAGGAGGGGTATTATGCAAATCCACTTTTTTGAGCTTTGTAAAATGCTATAGTGTCATTTCCCCATTAAAAAGACACATGGAGTTGTTCCCTGAACCATTCACACATATTTGAGCAATCCCTGAATCTCCCCCTGGCAGCCATGTTGAGCGATGAAACGCTCGGTTCTGCTCAGCTCCGCCAGCTCCACCCAGCTCTGACGTAGTCTGCACAACTCCTCCCGCACAGCTCACGCTCTCCCGCCCTACACCGCAAATCGCCGAGATGGACACTCTGAGGGGGGCGTGTCACTAAACTGAGGAGCTTCTTAAAGAGACAGGGACCCATTTCCAGTCGTTTGATTTAAGTTGTTTTTGACACATGCAGCTTTCACCATCCAACTTTGGGCAAAGCTGCTGCTTGAGTGTGCTGTAGATTGATACTAAAGGGCTAAAAACATGTAATACCCCTCCTTTAATCAGCCGGACGTCAATGCGGAACTAGAGTGGGTTGTTCCACTGTAGTGAAACTGGACGGTCATTGGATAATGCTTGGCATTGGATGCCAGGGCTTCAGTGGGGGTGTATGGGGCAGTGGGCTGTCCTGGACATTGGGCTTCTGCATGCTGATTCAATGATCTGTCTGAAGCTTGATTGACAGCGAAATGAACAAATCAGCGATCTTGAAGTAAAAAAAACAATGCACCAAAGCGCTTCTGAAGTTTTTCATTCTGTTGTTCTAGGTTGATGTGGAGGCTTTATGATCCTCAGAGACTTTGTGTTTGTGAAAAACGACTAGCGTTGTGCCTGGTGACTCTTTTCGGTCACTCTGCGGTTTCTGTCCTCGAGCAGCAGCTGCGGCTTCTCCCCCGTCTCTCACACTCAGGGCCAGCGCCCACTGACTGTGTAACGGCTGCGCTGTGGCGCGCAGGTCACAGCCCTCACGCAGTACTTACGCACCCATTGAAGTCAATGAAGTCGCAGGCAGAGCGCGCCCACAGCTCACACGAGGCCTGCGTCGAGCTTACGCTCGCCGTCGTCCAGCGGACAGCCCTCCGCACCACTTTAGACCAGGTCTATTTTTGCCAGAGGCGCAGCGGAGCCAGAGTCAATTTCCCATAATGTTAAAGAACCAACAGGAAGCCAAAAGAATGCAACATCCGTTTCATCAAAACAAATTACTACAAAAGTTGACTTTTTTTTTCCGAGGCATATTTACATGTAAATAAAAGCGTAAATATACACTTTTATGCATGAGTGTTTTATTTTGAAACCTGAACATGTCGCAAAACAGAAGAGTAGCGGAAGTTTTTAAACTTGAGAGCAAGCATGGTTGATGAAGAGAAACTGATCCTGGAGGTACAAGAGCACAAAATACTCCATGACACCAGTCGCCCTTTTTATAAAGACACCAGCAGAAAGGAGAACACTTGGGCAACAATAGCTGAAGTTATTGGCGTGAGTGGTAAGTAAATTGTAATGATATAAATTACATGTTCAAACATGTTTACATGAAGATTGTCATGGAAACATAATCCCACATATGCACTGAGCACACCTCTGGTCAAAAGGCGGAGTGCGGTGACGCATGCGCCGCATCAGGTGGGCGCACTAGTACGGCTGCAGAACGGCTGCGAGCTTCGAGGCCGTTCCGGACCACAGACCTGCGCAGTATGTGGGCGCTCGGCGCCGCACTCAGGCGGTCACACGGCACTCTAGCCTCGCGCAGCAGCTCCAGCTGCTTGCAAGCTGCACAGAATAGCAGACAGTGTGAATGTTGTGGGCCGGATTTTGGCGAAGCCATTTGATAGTCTTCCTTATGAAGAGAAAATTGGAGTTAAACTGCAGGGCAGATCAACTCCTAAGACTGAGCTGGTGCAAAAAGGTGGGGAAAGCAACAGGTCTTTTCAGCTGTCCTGGTATGACAGGGTGAGTTGCTGACTGGAAGTGCTGTCACCAATAAAATGTACTGTTGGCCACGCCTCTGGATGAAACCATCTCAGGGATGTGTTGTCCAGTCAAAAGTGGGCTTTGGAGATCTGTCTGAAAAGGCATGAAAGCTAATAGAATTTACATACAAAAAACAATGCATGCTGAAAATGAGCTTCCCCTCCTTGGAAGACCAGCAGCCGCCACTGATATGTGGGTAACGCTTCCTTTACAGTACTGCAATTACCATGTATTAACATGGTAATTGCACGGTAAGTACCATGTAAAAAGGAGTTCAGAAAATCAGACTGGTCTTCGTGGGTGAGTGGGTACTGGGAGCAGGTGAGTCTCTGGCCATGTTAACAGTTTAACCTTAGGGGAAGCTGCTGGTTTCACTCTTGCAGACCGAGCATGCGTTATGTACAGCCTGCCAAGAGGAACGACTGTAAAAAGCTGGCAGGCATTGTGATTTCGATCATGGGTGATTGAACTCAGGAGAAGGCCAAGACGGCCTGGAGCTCTGTCCTCCCAAAGAGGGTTTTCTAGCTGATTTTGATCTTCATGTCAAATGTAGGTATTGTCATTTATTTTTGGGAAATCAGCTTTAGCTCAGTGTTTTGGATTGCTGTGAGTATGAATGAATAGATGAGACAGAAGTTGATTCACCTTGTTTAAATGAGTCCCATTATAAAGTGCCTGTATAAAGTGCAATTGCAAAAAAAAAAACAAACAAAAAAAAAAACTGAGTACATCAATAAATTTGCTGCCCAGCTGGAGTAAACAGGTTTCATATGTGAAGTGTCTATAGCTATTGAGGGAAGCTTTTTGTTTATGAAAGTGGTGGTACTTGGAGAGCACCACAGTTTTCCAGGCTGTAAAGTTTTTTTTTAGAAATCACTGATTAGAAGATGCTCCTTATTTGTTGTTACCATCCCACATTGGGTCCAGCTCTGTTCAGCCTGGTCTATAAGGCTTAAATTGTTTGGTTTATTGACTTGTTGATGTTTTAGGTCAAACCCTTGCCTGTCTGGTTCATCTAAGATTTTACTTAACTCTTCAAAAATAAATAAATAAATAAATAAATAAAACTCAGAACAGTGAGGCAGTGTAACTTTCAATTATTTTTGCTTCCAGACAAAATCCTAATGTAACAATTCAAAAAGAAACAACAACCAAGGTATACTAAACAGCATTACTGTGCAAGCTTTATTTTTTAAGTCAATAAAATGATAGCGTTGTGTGTATTGTGGATCATTTCATGACTCATTTCACACACATCTCCCAGCTTTGCTGACTGGTGGCTTGCAGGTCATCAGTCGTCCTCCAGGGCTACACAACTAACCTCCTATCTGGTGGGTACATTTCATTAGGTCCCCTTCCGGAGTGAGAGTGATGATACGCTACCCAAAAATGACAGTTGGGATAGTATTCAATTTCATTAGGGCAAACCCACAGGTGCCATTGTTCAACCTCTGCTTCCAAGAAGCCTTTTTTTTTTTTAAAAAATCTCCCAATACAGAGCTTTCATCCAGTTTGTCATCACTCAAGTGTTCCAGGTAGACTTGTTGGTACCCCTTCTATTATGTTTTCTCATGCTCTTGCAGACAGGTTCTACAATGATCTGACACTAGATTTTCAAAAGGAAAAAGTGAAGCAGCCACTGCATTGGAAGCTGAACACTGCAGCTTTTTATTATTTGATACTGACAGAGGGTTTCTATCAAGATTCCATCATATATTGAGTTGGATGAGCATGCACTTTTGTCATATCCAGCACTGAATGAATTATTCCCTTGATTTTCTTAATGTAGTTTGTAGTATATGATGCAAAAAAAGGAAAGAAAATCCACTTCTGATACTCCATGCATGGGACTGTAGCTGAAGTGTCAGCGGCTGAGCAGTTTTACTTTCACATTGTGTGTTTCTCACACTCCGAGTTCAGATGCGACTCTCACCCAAGGCAGCCCCCGTGATCCTGTTTGAGAGTAAAGCTTTGCCTCTTCAGCGGGGTATCTTCCCAGCTCACTGCAGGTTTATATCCCTCTTAGAAGAGGACTGCTGAGCCCCAGCTGCACAGCTCTTGACTTCTCTTTGAACTCAGCAAAGGGAATCTTACTCTATCTGTAATTTACGAAACTAAGAGGTCTGAACAAAAGTTGAGCAGGTTTTCCAGAACCAAATGAGGAGTCTATTGGCTTTACCTGCACTATCTAGAGTCTACAGCACATATTTTCTAGATTGTACAACAATATGCAGACGTATGTGGATGATTCTATTTATGCTTATGTTCTAAATGCCACTTAAAAGAAAATAGCTTTTCCAAAACAAAATGTGAAGTCGCTGTCTTTGTTTGTTGTGAAAGGATAAATTTCTTTCCTGATCAAATGTAAATTTGATTACACTGATAGCCTGAAACATTGGCAGAACAACTCATAGCGGTGAGAAGTAAAGTTTCTCCTGAAAAATACAAAACATTATGTTCAACTGAAATTTCCTTTATGATTTTGCATTAAAGTGTTGACTGGTTTTAATTATTGCTTGATGAAAGTGTCAGACTTTAAATCATGCACTGTGAAGGAGTGAGATATTAATTAAGGAATCAAGCTTCAGAAGCTTTGAGGCAAAGGCCAATCAAGTGTTGCCATGCACTCGATCAGCAACTTAATGTCTTGCACGATGTCGACTGCTTTTTAATGCACCTTTCACGTTTGTAATTTGCGTTCTGAAAAGGTCAGGTTTTGTTTACTTTGCTTAATCCTTGTTTTTTTTCCCCTTAAGTTGGTGACTTCAGGCCTTTATAGTCCTCTGCTATGACTTTTCGATATTTTAAAGGCACTTTTGAAATGAGTCTCAACCTTTTAACTCTTGTTTCTGGTCACAGATCTTTCAAAGAAGTGGTTTCCATTTCATGACGGTGCAGGACCTCAAAGTTTGTGGCACTTCTCTTTTGATATTTTTCATAAAAGGCAGCTGTATCCATTCTGCAGTGTCATGATGAAATATGCAGGGTTTTTTTTTTTTTTTTTTCTTGTCTGATGCTGCTCCACAGCACATAAAATCCTCCATCATTTCTCTTAATCTCACAATAAGAGATGAGGTGTCATTCATATTTCACTCAGGCTTCTGAATATAACGTCTTTTGAACACATTTCTTTTAAATGTCAGCTCATTCAGCCTCAGAGACAGATATCAATCTGTGGCCAGGCTCATCGTCTTGTCGAGTTTCAGTGGAGAAGCAGCAGATCAGAGATGTGTTCGTCTTCCTGCTGCAGGGTCGAAGAGCTGAAAAGAGGGAAATAAGCCCACACACATACACACTCTCTCTCTATTTGGCACTGTGGCACTCTGTGTTGCCTGCAGACCTGGAGCCTAGAAAAAAAATTCAGCTGGATAACTGCCGTCCTCAAATCTCTGGATTACAAAACATCAAAGACAATTGGGAAGTGGACATGAACAAAAAGCTTGGTTGGTGTGTGGGAGAAATCTTCAATATGAGAAGTGGAGGGGGAAGAGATTAGTCAGAATAGAGGGAAGTATAAAGATAAGTAAGCACTGAGTGAGCATTGCCTTCTGACTTGAACAAGGTGTTTGGAATATGAAGTGAAAATAGAACAACAAAAAAAATAAATAGAAAAGAACGTGTATGAGTTCCTCAACATGTTTTGAGGACATTTACAGTATTTTAGGTACCATCAGTGGATTTTTTTTTTCAAAATAAAGTTTTAATTCAATGGCAGTTACACATCTCAAGAAAGTTGAATCGGGGGCAAAAGAAGCTGCAAAGGAATGTGACACTGAGGCCCCTGTTACACAATATCTCACATAAAAACATCATTTTTGGGTTTCCATCATAAACATTACAGACAATTTTGAGAACGCAGACATTCATATGAAAATACTATGAAGTTTGATTGCTTTTACAGGTGACTCTCATAAAACTACCTAGTAAAAGAACATTTTATAGGCTGCTTCTTTGGAGAGGAAAACTTCCTTTGCCGTAGGCTTGTGAATACTGCAATTTCAACAAACTGACTTTAAAATGATTCAGTGATTAAAGAAAAAAAAATGCCATCAGCTTTGCCAACTGGCAAAGATTTTCTTCTTCAAATTGTGACATCTGTCATTTTCAGCAATGTGGTGGGTTGTCTGTGTTTTAATATGATTAAACAATGTGTTTCTGGGGATTGAAATGTTTTTTTTCTCCCCACAACAGGAGAATAACCAAGTCTGAACTGTCTCTTTAAAGAGACAATCAGCTTGTGTGATTGTTGTCTTTCTTCAACATTGTTACAAGTCAGTGTGAATCCACATTTGAATGTTATATATATATATATATATATATATATATATATATATATATATATATATATATATATATATATATATATGTATATATATATATATATATATATATATATATATATATATATATATATATATATATATATATATATATATATATATAAAAATCGAACACAGACAAGAATTCCACAAACTTTTTTTTTCATGAATTAATTTAACTGCAAATTGATTGTTTTATGTTTCAATATTGTATTCTGTGAACCTTTCTCAACCATGCTGACACCCCACTCCGATCCCACCCCCACCATCTGGAAATCTTGTGACAGATGTAGAATAATTTTATAATATTCTTTACATCATGCTTATTATATTATGTTATTTACTATTGTTCATGTAATGCATGTCTCTGGTAGTTATAGTATGCTAGTAGACACAGGTGTAGAAAAGACATGTATCCTTTTTCTGTTCGCCAGCCTGCCATGTTTCATTTTTACGGCAGCCTCTTGGCAGCTGGATAGTTTGTTTTTTCTAAAGTTAAGACAACAGGTCAATTGTCTCTCTGTCTCCCTCTGGTGTAAATGAGGCTCATTGGACAAGAAATATAACACTATGATTTGTTGCACAACACCTGGCATTTGGGAAGACTTGATGGAGACTTGATGGAGGCTGAGAGGGCCTCCCAAGGGGTCACGGACATTGACCTTTGTGGGGAGGGGGGAAGAGTCAACTGAGAAGCAACGAATGGTTTTGAGTGATTGTGTCTTGACGAAGACTCAACTAAGAAGCAACGAATGGTTTTGAGCAATTGTGTTTTGACGAAGAATCAATTGAGAAGCAACAAACTCACAAGAAATAGTATAAATAGATGGAGCAGAGAGCGATCGGCGCGTCAGTTCTTTTGGTCGGCCTGACTGCCAGGAGGGTTTTTTGGGAATAAAGTCCTCCTTTTGCATTCTGACTCTGACTCTGCCTGATTTTTCTGAGGAGAACTACGATGGAAGACTTCAAGAACCAAGAGTGGATATACTTGAGGATTTTACGTTTTTTCTGGAATATATGTTTGTGGGGTTTTTTGCACCGTGACTGGCCTAGGATACTTTTTAAAATAAAATTCCACGACACAGATCTTTGAAAAGAAAAGTAGAGATGTGAGATTAAACTAGGGGACAATAACCTGTTTGTATTTATTGATGGAGACATGTTTCTGCTGAATGGAGTGTTTTCCTGGAGCAGAATGGATTGAGTGCAGTGGACAAAGCAGAGGGTCAGTTCAGCCTGCTGTCACAATTCAGCAGTTTTACAGCTCCCTCCTCACTGTCGCCTACCAGCTGGGACTCTGTCCATTTGTCTGCTGGAGGAAGCACAGCGGTGGACACAGTGCAGCCGAGTGAGTTATTCTGACATTTCTGTGTGGTGAAAACTAAGTTCTTTATAACAAGGCAGACATACAGTGCCGGAGCTTAGCCGTATGATCTCTGAAATATATTTCTTGGGGATGTTTTTTGGCCGTCGTAATGATCAGTCACCTCCTTCCTGAAATCATGATTATTACTTACATTCATATTTTGATGTTTATCTTCTTCTTTTTTTTTTTTTATTGGTTTATTTTCATTCAAAAGATAATACAAAATATATACAAAAAAGCAAATAATACGATGAATGAAAAAGGAGCAGGAAGAAGAATAACTTGTGATGTCTGCCCCTTCTTTCATCATATCACGTTTTCCCAACCTTTACAAACACCATCTTTTTCACCTGATTTTACCCTAGTTACACACACCTATTTACATTTTTTTTTTTCCAGATTTCTTCATTACCGGTGTTCTATTGAGGTGTAAGAGGGAAAAAAGATAAGTGTTTTAAAATGTGTGGGAAGAGATGACCTTCAGTGGTCCAGAGAGCTTCTGCTAGGACAAACCTGGTGGTCAGGGAGATTCCTTTCCATGACTGCAGATTTGAACTGCTAATTTTACAGTTCTACAGTTACAACAGTTTTTTACAATTTATGTCGTTGTCCATACTTCAAGCATTCAGCTGGTAGGAGAACAATACTGTCTGTGGATGCCACCAGCCTTTACAAAAAATATAATAACTTACAGAAGCATCTCCTGATGCACAGCCTTAAACACTAATGAAAACAATACAGAAGATTTGTCTATCCTCCAGGCAACAAACCGAGGCAGATCAGACCTTGTTCTGTGTTCAAGTGGCATTGCACCGTCTCCTTTTCAACCAGAGCCAGGGCACTTTTTTCCGCTGCTGACAGTGGCTAGTGGCTCCAGTGCAGGGGTGGGCATTCCTGGTGTTGGAGGGCCGCAGCCCTGCATGTTTTCCATGTCTCCCTGCTACAACACACCTGAATCTCATGCAGATTCATGGCCAAGTCCAGCAGAAAGCCTGATAATGAGCCACATTGCAATCAGCTGTGTTGAAGCAGGGAGACATGGAAAACATGAAGAGCTGCGGCCCTCCAATACCAGGAATGCCCATCTCTGTGTGGCTCATCTCAGGTTGGCACCCAGATTTAAGTTCTGATATCCCAATGGAGGTGTGTGTTCACATCTCTCTTCTGACACAAGTAACATTTTCCTCTGGGATTAATTAAGTATTTGATTGTACTCTACTTTACCTGGTGGGCTATAATAGACTTGTTCATTGGCTGGCTGGTTAATCACAGACTGCCACCTTTCACTGGTGACAGTCCTCAACCAGCTCCTGGTGCTTCTCCATCCTTTCCTCTCAGGCCACCGTTAACTCGAGCAGGATAAGTTGCTCTGTGGTTTCAAAGACCAAGTGGTCAGGTCTCGGTCTGGACTGAATGAACTCTTCCTCCAGGTCAGCTGTCATCACGCAGTCTTTGGTTGTGGAGAGAAAACCCGCAGAGCAGATCTTTTGTGATCTCTTGCATTTGTCCTTCATCAATGAATTGAAGAGGCTTGGCTGTAACTTGATGGTGTTGCTGTCCTCGATTCCATTGCCTCAGTAATGAATCTCAGGACCTGATTTCGCCGATACTGACCTTAATGATATTGACCTTCACCCAGTGCCTTACAGTAGCCACTCAAGATAAGTTCTATTGTACCTGTGTAGGAACACAGGGGCCATGTAGGTCTTTCTGATTTGTCCCAGATACATCTGTCCAATGAACTCCATACACTCCTGGACAAAAGCTATCATAACTTGTAACAAAACATGAGTTGGGGGCAAAGTGGTTGCATTGAGACACTCTATATGAGAGTAGGGACTCTCGTACTTTGAAACCCTGTGTGTGAGAAGCAGTGGTGCCAAACAATATTGTTTCTCTCAGCTAAATGTGTTTTTGCTTGTTAATGTACCGTGTAGGTATTGATTCAGGAGAACTTTCTTGATTTTAGGGAGATTGAATGGGTGTAATGCAGACTCCACTGATGGGATTTGTCTTTGTGAATCGCAGAGACATAAGCTAAACCCAATAAAGTGTTATTCAGCAAAGCAGCACTTGTGTTGCTGTTGACAAGCAATGAAGCAAAGGGAAACGATGGGTCGTTACAAGAAGAATCCGGAGTAATCACTTTTCCTGAACTGCAGTGCATTGACAGTCTGCAACACTCAGAACTGCAGCAGTCGGTTCACAGTTGGAATATTTCTTGTTTCAGTCTGAGGAGCTTGTCAACCAGCCTGCAGCATGTATGAACTACATAAACATGTCACATGTCACACAGTTGTAACAAGTTATTTATTTTTATAGAAATGTTCTTTCTAGAGCTTATCTAGAAATTTTATATGCTTAAAATTAGTCTACAAGGCAAATTTAATTTAAAACACTCCTAGGGTTATTATTGTGTCCTACCATCTTACTGATTAGACCCGTGATTGTCAAATTGTGGTACGTTTATCACCAGTGTTACACAAACTCCCTCTCAAGATATGTGGGGGCAGGTAATGCATATTTATTTTAATGAAATGAATTTGAGAATATGTGAAAATATCAAAATAGTACAGAAAATAGTATGACAGCATATAAAAAACAAAGTTATATTTGAAACAAGTGTAAAAATAATCAATCATGTTAATTTGCCAATATTTGCTTATGATAGGGTAAATAAATGTCCATGTTAGCCATATTGGTGGTACACAGAGAGCTCAATATCTTCTCAGGTGGTTAGACACTTTGAAAAGTTTATGAAGCACTGTATTACACCTGTGAATGTTGAGATATTGAGACAAAAAATATTATGAATTATTTCCACTTCATTTCTGCATTGCACCCACTTCAGTGTAAAATTGTATGCATTCTCATTGCTCCTGTTGTCCGCATTGTAATTTACTCCACTTTTATCATTTCCACTGTATAGTTGGCTTTGATCACAAAATCAACTGATAAATTTTGGGAGTTGAGATGAAGAGAGATGCATACAAAGAGTGAGGTGACTGTGTGATGGGCACTGATGATATCTGCACTCATTCCTACAGTTTCACTATCAGTCAGAGTGAGGAGAGTACTACTGCTCACTGTTTGATCTTAGTTTCTCATCTTCCTCCTCCTGGCTTGTCTGCATATCAAAGCTGCCAGCGAGAGGCCCGCTCACACCCCCACACCTCGTATACCATCGATCTGTATATCAGAAGAGATTGCTGAGCTTCAGTGAACTTCTTTAAGTTGTGCGAAATTTCCTTGAAATTCATGTTGATTTTCAATCTGGTTCTCACCAAATTATTCAAATGATGAGCCTAATGCAATGCAAATTTTATTGATGGTACTGAAGTAATGAAGGGAATCAAAAATGTGTGTGTGCTGGGTTCACTTCATAGACTTTATAGACTTCCTGTATGGCGTTCATATGTTCTGACTGCTTCTGTTTCTTCCTGCAAGCCAAAGACACACTGCAAGGTAACTTGGAGTCTGAGTTATCTGTACATCAGAATATGTTTGTCAGCTTGTGTGCTAGCTCTGTAATGAGCGAGACTACGGTGCCGGTCATTCAGAAGCAGCTGAGAAAGACTCATATCCTTTGCAATGCAAGTTTGGATGAATCTGGCTGATCTGGTGAATGGTTGAATTGATAAATCTGTTCATCTCCAACTCACACTGGATGTGTGAAGCAGAGGTTGCCCTCACCAAAACCAGTCTGCAGTACGTTTTACGTTGGCCAGTGGGATGAACTTGCTGTATGTGCAGCCACGAGATCGTTTGCTTTGAAAATGGAGTTCCATGCAAATGCAGTACATATCCTGGTTTAGACTTTGTGAAAACTTTGTGCCTGGGGAAATGTAAGTCCTGAAATATAGGAACTCAAAATAACTTTATTCACCACTAAAATGAAGAGAAACAGTTTCTAGACAGAATTTAAACCTCTTTCTGTTTGCTGAAAGAAAATTGGGTTGTTCATAATACACTTGGATTTGGACGTTAAACCTGTTTACTCAACTAGGGCAAACACTGGAGTTGTCAATATTTTTAGGCACTTTTAAGGGTTTTGCCCCGGTTGAAAATAAATCGGACTGTATCTGTCCTCTGAATTAAAATGAGTGGAACAGGTTGTCCGTCGTTTAGAAATACCTTACGTTTCAGTAACGGCCGCTACTGCCAGTGATTTCCGGCCATCCCAGATGAAAGATAACAATCACAAGGAGTCGTGGCAAAATCTTTTGGTCTTGACTCTAAATTGGTGGTCCTTCGTCACATTATGTCACTAGACAGGTTTGAACCTGTCTAGTGACGTAATGTGACGAAGTACGTTGTCATGGTCATTCCACCAAAACAACATGCAATTCAAAAAGAAGTCACAACCATGTCCTGATTATCTTCTTTTTTTTTTTTTTTTTTTTTTGGGGGAGGGGGGGTTCCTCTCCAAACATATAAATGTCACAAGGATGAGGGCTATGTTTATATTCCCCTTGTTTCTTTTACCTGAATCGTTTGTACACACTGATGTCAACTTATGTACATCATGAGCTGCAATTCAGCTGGATTTTCACCATACAATCTGCACACAGCAAACTTCATGTTATGCACAAAATTTAACAGCCTCATGTTGTGAAGTTTGGCTAGTTGTGAACATGTAAGATTGTCAGTCTCATAAGAAATAACTAAAACTAACACTTAAACAAATGCCTCAGTTTTACTGTTGCAAAATTATGGCACAATGATGGATTGCACTTTTAAACAAAGCATATCACTTTGGGGCTACATATAATTCTTGAGTTGTTTTTTTTTATGATCTCTTGTGATGATACATGTATTGCCTTGCCACATTATCCGCTTTATTTGCCATCATCTTGTGCCTGAAAGACAAAACATTCTTTGACATTATGTAGTAAATTACAGGAATTCTATGTGATGAAACTCAAAGGAAATTTGAGTGCAAGAAATAAATACGGTTTGTCGAGACTCACTTCTTCAGTTCATCTAGTGTTTTGTCATTATCTGGCTAATCTCTTGTGACTTTTGGTGTAAAACTGTGAAACTTTACATAAGGAATCAGTTGACCCTGAGGTACTGGACTGTGAGGACATTCATATGAAATCAGCAGCAAACTGTTGTAAGCAATGGCAGTTTGTTTTTCTGCAAAATCAGATCTGACTTGACCAGTTCCTGCCTGCGTGTTTTTCAGAGCCACGATTCAAAACAGCTGCACTGCCTCGATCGGTCGGTTATGGCTGGCATTGCCTATTCTCTTGCTCCCGTTGATGATGGAACCTGTGGCCTTTGCTGTTTAAGCTAGTGACCGGACCTTTGTTAGCACATGACAGTGAGAGCGAGGATGAAAGAGCGGTATCACCAGAGGAGTCCAGGTCTTAAAGGTGGGATGCAAGATTCCCCCCTATGCAGCTCTTGCACCCTCTGTAGTGGTGTACATGCTATAAGTGCTGTTAGGTTTTCTGAAAAAAACAAAACAAAAAAACATAAATGAATGAAATAGTAAAGTATGCTTGAAACTGCCTCAAGCAAAACCAACATTTGCAGTCTTTTTACCAGATTGTCTCGATTTATCATTTCAGGTCTCCCTAGTGATCTGTTAACTGGTATTCATGAGATTTATAACACCGGAAAAAACTTAAACCACTTCCAGCAAATAATAGCCCTGTTCCTGCCCTGGTACCATTTTCATAAAATGCCCAGCCACAAGACACTAATGATTTAAAAGCCAAAAAACAAAGTCCATCATCACACTCATTAGGACTGCGCCCTGCGCCTGCTGTTGTGCATTTTTCTTTTCAAGCTCCTTGGATTTTAGGGATGAGCGAGTACACCACTATCTGTATCTGTATCTATTTACCCATCCAAATTATCTGTATCCGTATCTGTACTCGGAGGGCGCGTGGTCTAAACCGGAAGTGGGTGTGGTTTAACTGGAAACGGGCTGGGGCAGAAATTGGTGCACTATTTTAAGTCTGAAATTGATATGGATTTGATTCTTCATTTGAAAACTATTTACATAGCAGTCTCAATGATACAATGTACAGATGTTTGTTTTTTTTATTTTAGTCAGAACATGAATATTTTTAAAGTTATATAAATGATTATTTATTCACACAAAACCCTCAGAAATAAAATTTGAATATTTTTGGTCACAATAGTAAAGGAACTATTTGCAGAAAAAGTATTTTTTATTGAGTCAGAACATGAATATTTTAATTGTATGAATGCCTCCCCCCACCGGTCCCCACCGGAATCTCCCCAGCGTCCAGGGAAACCTCTCATACGCCCCTGCTGAGCTTCCTGGTCATGTCCGCGGCTGCAGTGCCACGGACATGACCTGGACGTGGACCTCGGTCCAGTTATCATCTCTCTCCCACAGATCACAGCCTCCCAGTGGAGCACAAGCCCAAATGATTATAAAAAGAAGAGAAAAAAGGAAAAAAGAAAAAAAAAAACGCGAGGGAAAACGAAACTTAAAAACCCCCGAAAAAAAACCCCGAGCATGCATAATCGCCCGACGTTTCAACCTTGTAAGGTTTTCCTCAGGCACAATGCACACTACAAAGAAATAAAATACCGCATTTTTAATTTATCAGCTCCGATTGGCTTCTCTCACAAGGATCCTGTTGTCTCGGTGGAGCACGGAGCAGAATGAAGGACCAATGAGGATTTCCCATCAGCACGAGTACGAATAATGACATAATGCTCAGGCTGTACTCGGATTCGGAAAAAAATGCATTATCCGTAACGAGTACTCGTTTAAAACGAGTATTCGGCTCATCCCTATTGGATTTTTTGGGTGATCATTTTTCATGTAATTTAGATGTTCTCTTTAAAAGTAAAAATAAAGTTAAATAAATGTTCTTACTTTATTGTATCTGGCAGCCCACATAACTGCAAACTTCATCTCTAAGTGGCGAATACTGCAAAAGAAAATGAAAACATTAGACGTGGCAGAAATCCACGATAATTTTCTCTGCTCGGGTGGTTGAATAAATGTCTTAAAATTGGCCGACTATTCCTGTAATTTCGGATAATTCTTTCTCACTCATCTTATAATTAGAAATGATTGTTCTCATAATTCAAAACTATTTAGAGAGGTATCGCGTGAAGCAAAATCTTCTCTATTGGTAGACGAAGTACAAAAACACATTTAAATTCATTGTCTCGTTCATTTCCTTAAAATTGTTTTAATAGTCAAAGTGAATTGCCTTCTGTCACTTTTTCCCTGCCTCTTCCTATTTCTTTTGCTTGGTAAATACTTGTCTTGCTTGAATTTGACACGGCTTTTGTTGAGATGATTAAAAAAAAAAATCTGATAAACAGGCAGTTGATAGCCAATTAATATATAGCAGTGCATGAGTCAAAAATGACTGACAGAACTGCAGTAGATTAGTTTTCGTGCATTCTTGGTGTGTTTGTCAACATGTGTAGCTACTCTCCAAGAATAACTCATGGCTAATCCTCGAAGCTCCAGAAACACTGCAATGTTCTGACGTTTAGAACTCTGAACAAAAGAAACTTTCTCAAGCTTGTATTAATTGGAAATGTGCACAACAGTAACTGGTTCTTTTGCAGATGTGCAAGCAAAGATTCTTATTTCATAATCATATTTTGCTGAAAACTGATGCTTCACAGCAACATTATCTAAAGCTCCCATATTATGCCATTTTTCAGTCACGTCATATAGGTCACAGAAGCCCAAAAACATAGTATATAAGTTTTTTTGCCCCAAATTCATTCTATGTTTGAAGTTTGAGCGGTCTAAAAAGTGGCTCTGAGGAGCCCTGATCAGTAACAGCCTGTTTTTTACAGTCTACTTTCCGGGATGCACTTGAACACATCTGGCCACTACCACTCTCTCACATACGGTGGGGGCACAGTCAGAGGCACATCCCCTCGACCGGTTCAGCTTAAGTTTCAGTTTCATTTTCAAAAATTTGGAGTAGCGAGACAAGGAGGAAAAAGACAATTTTCAAATTTGAACATCTTAATGAGGCTAGGGCAACACATACTATGATAAGAAACTTTTCACAAAGTGAAAAAAAAAAAAACCATCGTATGTCCCTTAATCCGAGCTGCACCTAGAAATTCTTTGAATAAAAATGATGAACAGAACCGGTGACACAGGGCAGCCCTGCCGGAGTCCAACATGCACCGGGAACAGGTCCGATTTACTGCCGGCAATGCGGACCAGACTCCTACTCCGGTCATACAGAGACCGGACGGCCCTTAACAAGGGGCCCCGGACTCCGTATTGCCGAAGCACCCCCCCATAAGACACTATGAGAGACGTGGTCGAATGCCTTCTCCAGATCCACAAAACACATGTGGACTGGTTGGGCAAACTCCCACAAGCCCTCGAGCACCCTATGGAGGGTATAGAGCTGGTCCAGTGTTCCATGACCAGGACGAAAACCGCATTGTTCCTCCTGAATCCGAGGTTCGACTTCCCCTTTTAAAACAGGGGGACCACCACCCTGGTCTGCCAATCCAGAGGTACTGTCCCCGACTGCCACGTGATGTTACAGAGACGTTTCAACCAAGACAGTCCCTGCACATCCAGAGATTTAAGGTACTCAGGGCGAATCTCATCCACCCCCGGTGCCTTGCCACCGAGGAGCTTCCCGACCACCTTGGTGACTTCGGCTTGGGTGATGGACGAGTCTGCCTCTGGGACCTCAGCCTCTGCTTCCTCTACGGAAGACGTGGCGACAGGATTGAGGAGGTCCTTGAAGTATTCCTTCCACCGTCCTATGATATCCCCAGTTGAGGTCAGCAGCTCCCCTCCTCCACTGTAGACAGTGTTAGCGGAGACCTGCTTTTCTCTCCTGAGGCGCCGGACGGTTTGCCAGAATTTCTTCGAGGCCGACTGGTAATCCTCCTCCATGGCCTCCCCGAACTCCTCCCAGACCCGAGTTTTTGCCTCCACAACCACTCGGGCTGCAGTTTGCTTGGCCTGCCGGTACCTGTCAGCTGCTTCTGGAGTCCCATGAGCCAACATCGCTCGGTAGGACTCCTTCTTCAGCTTGACGGCAGCCCTTACTTCCGGTGTCCACCACCGGGTTGGGGGGTTGCCGCCGCAACAGGCACCGGAGACCTTACAACCACAACTCCGAGCAGCTGCTTCAACAATGGAGGGAGAGAACATGGTCCACTCGGACTCAATGTCCCCAGCCTCCCTCGGGACATGAGAGAAGCTCTCCCGGAGGTGGGAGTTGAAAACCATGCTGACAGATGGTTCCACCAGACGTTCCCAGCAGACCCTCACAACATGTTTGGGTCTGCCAAGTCTGTCGGGTTTCCTCCTCCGCCAGCGAATCCAACTCACCACCAGGTGGTGATCGGTCGACAGCTCTGCTCCTCTCTTCACTCGAGTGTCCAAGACACGCGGCCGGAGGTCAGATGACACGACAACAAAGTCGATCATCGACCTCCGACCTAGGGTGTCCTGGTGCCAAGTGCACTTATGGACACCCCTGTGCTGGAACATGGTGTTTGTTATGGACAAACTGTGACTAGCACAGAAGTCCAATAACAAAACACCACTCTGCCCACGTGAGCGTTGAAGTCCCCTAGTAGAACAATGTAGTCCCCAGTCGGAGCACTGTCCAGCACCCCTCCCAGGTACTCCAAGAAGGACGGGTATTCAGCACTGCTGTTCGGCCCGTAAGCCGAAACAACAGTGAGGTCCCTGTCCCCAACCCGAAGGCACAGGAATGCGACCCTCTCGTTCACTGGGGTGAACTCCAACACATGGCGGCTGAGGTGTGGGGCTATAAGCAAACCCACACCAGCCCGCTGCCTCTCACCGCGGGCAACGCCAGAGAAGTGGAGAGTTCAGCCCTTCCCGAGAGGTTGGGTTCCAGAGCCCAGGCTGTGTGTGGAGGTGGGCGCGACTATATCTAGCCGGTACCTCTCAACCTCCCTCACAAGCTTGGGCTCCTTCCCCCCCCAACGAGGTGACATTCCATGTCCCTAGGGCTAGTCTCTGTATCCGGGGATTGGGTTACCGGGCACCCTGCTATTGGCTGCCACCCAATCCACATTGCACCCGGCCCCTACGGTTCCCTTGGTGGGTGGTCATCAGAGGTCAGGCCCATGTCGCCCCTTCAGGCTGAGCCTGGCCGGGCCCCGTGGGCAAATGCCCGGCCACCAGGCGCTCGCTTGCGAGCCCCAACTCCAGGCCTGGCTCCAGGGTGGGGCCCCGGCTGCGCCATACCGGGCGACGTAACGACCTTTGTTCTTTTTCTACTCATAGGGGCTATTGAACTGCTCTCAGTCTGGCCCGTCACCCCTGACCCATTTTCCGTTGTTGATTTGACTGTACCATTGACTGATGGCTGTAGGCCAGATGGACATATGTATTGGCCTTGCTGAAGGTGAGTGAAAGCGTCTCCACATAATTTTATCTTCACCTGCCCTTCATTAAACTTTGATTTCTTCCATCATTTCTTTCAGTTGCTGTAACTGAAAGTGAACATCTTTCTACCCTAATTCACTTTTTTAATCATTGTTTTACCAACTTGTTCTTGCTGATTGGAAGTGTCTGAGTTGCTGTTTAGTCTTGCAGACCAGCTGTTTGTTTTTCCAGTCAGATTGAGTCACACTCCTTTGATTTGGTTGACGGCAGCAAATCAGATCTGTTCATTTGACTGCAGCATAACACGGTGTTAATACAGTGGAAATGAAGGGATGACGAGGTTGCAGCGACTTGTCATAATGCCCAAGAAAGAATTAGTGTTTGGCAAAGGGGAAAATAAAACGGCTATCAGAATCCATGTGTGAACATTCATTTGATGGAGTAGAAATGGTGGAATTATGTGGGAAAATGACACTGAAGTAGGCTGACTGTAATTAAATCTACCCTCTCTCAGGAGTGAAGGCTGTTATTCTGGTGTTGCTGTGAACAATGATGAACAATGGAGTTGTAGCAAATGGATTTGGAGAGATTTCTTTTGCATGCTAACATCAGATGTTTTCTTTGTAGCAGCTGCCACATCGGTTTGTCTCACATTTGTCTGAACCTGAAAGTCTGAAAGACACACATTTTGTGATCAGTGTTGAAAGGAGATTACGTCCTGAGTTTAAAAAGATCTTCACTTTCTTTTTCTTTTTTGTTCTTTTTTTTTTTTTTTTTTTTTATTTCTCATCAGTTCAGACATGAGTGTTTATTAAGCCAATGCAGCTGTTGTGGTTTGGACAGGAGGACATATTAAGATATGAATCACGTTTTTTAATCTAATTAACAGCTGAAGTGTGAAAAAGTAATCCCCCTTGAGTGTGAAGGGAATAGTTTCAAAAGAGGAATGGGGTTCTGAAAGTTCCTTTTACCTTGATTTGCTTCATGTCAGAATGAGAAAACGGTTTGAGTTAATCTGTGTTGGCTCTTGTAAAAAGGTGAAGTGGATCCTGATGGAGAATTCCTTCTGAATTATCTTTTCTAGCATTTCATTTTCTCAATGTTATCTTCAGGTTTGAAATGAACCTTCTTTAAACACACCACCATATTTTTTTTTACTTTTTCTACACGCAAAAAGTCAGGTCTTTCAATGACAGTTTTGTGATGCAGGTCGACTAGTTTGTGCTTGGATCTGCTCAAACTCGACCTCTTTGGCTGACATTAATCAGACACTGGCAGGACGACTGGCATCCAGTCAAAGCTAAATGGGATGTGTTTGTTACGTTAGTACTGCATGCTTGGCAATAATCAAGTTTTAGCCCAAGGGCTTTTCCACCTTGTTTTCAATGTCTGCAATTGAACAACATTTAACATACGCTAGCTGTCTTCAATGGAAGTGTGAAGCAGTTTAGTCGAAGTAACTAAGCAGGGATGTAATCCAATGGAATCTGATGCAAATTAGAGGAATCATAAAACTGTTTAAGAATGTGGATATACAATGGTTTATCTTACTATTTTCCTTTTGTTTTTTTCCTTATTTGTGATTTCCTTGTGCTTATGTAATTATGAACATACTGATTTTTCAGCTGCTCTGATGATCAGTATTACCCATCAGAAGGTGTTTGACTGAGCTGCAGTTGACATTTTCAAGCTGTGGCTTTGGGTTGTGGTGCAGATGTGCCTTTGTACGGTGGCCGACAGGTGCAAACGCGCTGCAAACACAGAAAACACATGCAAGAAAGAAACGCTGCAAGAAAAAAATGCTGCAAGAGAAAAAAAACGCCGCAAATACAGAAAACACCTGCAAGAGAAAAATGCTGCAATCACAGAAAACACATGCAAGAAAAAAAAACACTTGCAAGAAAAAAAAACACTTGCAAGAAAAAAAAACGCTGCAAGAGAAAAAACCGCTGCAAACACAGAAAACACTTGCAAGAGAAAAATGCTGCAAATTCAATCCACAACGGAAGTGCGCCAGGTCGCTCCAAGAAGAAGAAGAAGAAGAAGAAGAAAGTACGGAAGCCCTACAAGGACATGGTTAAATACTTTTTTTTTTTATTTCCTCCGCTTTGCCGTGATAACGAGTTAATTTCAGTGGTTTATCGAGAAGTCGACTTATTTTTCCACGTTGTCTCGACAAAACGACAATACGGTGAACCGGGAGTCCCAGTCTTTCACCAGACAGCGACGCTCCGCTGCCACGGACCACAGACAGAGGTGAATTCAGCCTGTTTATGAGTTTTTTGTACTGTTACTCATTTCTGAATAACATATGATGCACGCAAATCAAACAGCTGTCTGTCCAGCATCTGCACAGTGGAACTGCGATATTCAGCCTCCTGATGCAGGACCTGTGTGTTTTCTGGTGTCTGACCCAGACTGTGTCTGTTCTGGAGCAGCTCAGAGAACTGCAACAACCTCACCAAATTCACCAGGTCAGCTTTTCCATGCTGCTTCATGCAGACAGGCATATGACTTGTAAGAAAAATAGTGGAGCAGTGAGTTGAAAGCTGATGGCGACAAAATCAAAGACAGCAAGCAGACTGCTGGAGAAACCTGTTGCAGGAGTTCTAATCAGTGTAAAACTTAAGTGGGGATGTGGTTGATAAGGGTCTCATTCAGTTCTGCTTTGTTTCATTTTTTCCCACAATACTTTTATTGATTTTCAAGTTTTATAGTGAAAGATAAACAAAAGATAGCTTAAGAACACAGCTCAAAACACAAACACACCCATTCACACCTGGTAGACCTGCACCAAATGACTCATATATGCACATACATGTACACACACACACAAAACCAAGTGGCATGCACAGAACACTGATAATGGCGAGAAAGAAAATAGTAGTAGTTTGAATGTCATGTCCAGTTCTGCTGTAACATCTCTTTTCATTAACTCACTCACATGCTCACTAACTCACTTTCATTTACTCACTTATTCACTTTTACTGACCGATGCCTTGTGTCTTTTTTATTTTACAGAAGGAGCTGGACGTCGTGATGACAATGTGGAACACCGGGATCCAGCCAGGCACTAAAAGATACGATCCCTTCCATGGAAAACCTTTCCTCTGTATCATGTACCAGAACTTTACCGAGCACAGGACGACCTCCAGCCAGTGGACAGAGGGAACATTGTCTTGGAAGAGGACATCTGTCTTTGGAAAACTGACTTTGTCTGTGATCCATATCTTCACCAGCTCTGCCTTGTGGTCATAAATAAACTGAATCTTGAGGCAGGTCATAATGCTGCTGAGGCAACCAGACTGTACAGACAGCTGAAGACTTAATGAGAACACAGCTGTCAGTCAGATTAACCCCCACCTACCAAAACTGTTGCCACAACAGCCAATATTAAAAACTTTAGCCTACCGCTTTGAGCACACTTCCATTTCCAGTGTTTCATACACCCCTGTTTTCTGATTTTTTTTCTTTTTTTACAGTGTTAGTTTGTATGAAACATATCATGGATGCACTGAAACAAATAAATGTGTTCAGTTTTAATGTGGGATGTTTGCATGTCCTCTAAGTCCAACTATGCTTCACAAATATCCATTTTCTTAAAGAAAAAATCCATTGTATATGCTTAACTTACACTGCTGGGCTCAGCTGTGGCGTTCTTTAATACTGAAGTAACAGTCAAGATCCATGTGTGCTTGTTTATTTTGAAAGGTCAAACCATCATTAGGTCATGTTAAATAATTTAATTTTATAGGACAGCTTGATGCTTGAATGTTTATCATTTTTGTAGATATTTTTATTTACACATCAAAGCAACCAAGATGTCAGACATGTAGCCTAATAAAGGTTGATGTCAGCTGGTTTATCTGAATCTTACACCTGTGTGACAACAGTGTGACGGAACAAATGGTTAACTTCAAACCTAAAACCAGGCATTTCAGTTTATGGTACAGCCAAATTTACACCACAGCCACATTTCAGTTAAGATCTATAAATTTGTTGAGTCAGTCAGTTTTTATGAAGAGTATCTCTTTATAAAGATGAAACTGTCCTGAAAAGACTGTTTAATTGTTCTTATATATATGCATTTATACCCTCAAATGGAGGCTGATGTACTCAAACATTTTTGACAATGTCCTCATGCATGACACTCATGTGGGCTCAGGAGCAGCTGTGATTCATAAAATCATAGATAGGAACCAAAACAATTTGACTCGAAGACATTACAAAAAACTGGATTGAATTTCAAACAGTTTAATACAAAAATAGAATCTTTGTTGACAATGATATTCTACAATAAAATTATTCAGGATCTGACAAGATTGTCATGAAAATAAAACGGCATGAAACTGAGCAAGAGCAGAAAGTGTAAAGATGGCCTCCACATGGCTCCAGATGAGGAAGAGACTTTGACAGGGCTTCCTCATCCTTCATCCCACCAGCATCTTTGTCCACCTGCCACAGTAAAAACAAAAACTGAAGTTACAAAAGAAAAAAACATATAATCAGGAAGCATTCTTGGCTGCATTACTTGTCATCAATAGGATAGCCTGTAAAGCTGGAACACAGCAGAACCTTCCTGCAGTCAGCATCCAGTCCAATACGATTTTTTTTTCCCAATTCAGGAAAACCTTAAATTTCACTCTGGTTCATTTCAAGTCCCAATTTCTAATTTACTGTTCCATAACTGATTCATTTTAATTTCATTTTGTGAAAAAACAAACAAAAAAAGTTTGCCGTTTTTGCTTCACTATGAATTCAGACAAAACATTAGTAAATGTATTCTATTTTATTTGGATGTTTGAGACTTCCAAATATATCTAAAGTTTATCAAGCAAGTTACAGCCACCTTGCTCTTGTAACTCAACATTACCTGTGATTGATTATTCTGTCAACATCGACTCATTTGAAACGACTTTTTTTCTGTAATGAACATATGGCTATAGCCAAAGTGGCTGTTCTGCTATATGTATATAACTGAAAAAACACCAAAACAGTACAGTTGTCAGGATGGGAAGCAGGGAAACAGCAGTTTTTGATTATTACATAAGTACAGAAAGCTGACCTGGTGAATTTGGTGAGGTTGTTGCAGTTCTCTGAGCTGCTCCAGAACAGACACAGTCTGGGTCAGACACTAGAAAACACACAGGTCCTGCATCAGGAGGCTGAATATCGCAGTTCCATTGTGCAGATGCTGGACAGACAGCTGTTTGATTTGCGTGCATCATATAAGTTATTCAGAAATGAGTAACAGTACAAAAAACTCATAAACAGGCTGAACTCACCTCTGTCTGTGGTCCGTGGAGCGGAGCGTCGCTGTCTGGTGAAAGACTGGGACTCCCGGTTCACCGAATTGTCGTTTTGTCGAGACAACGTGGAAAAATAAGTCGACTTCTCGATAAACCACTGAAATTAACTCGTTATCACGGCAAAGCGGAGGAAATTAAAAAAAAAAAGTATTTAACCATGTCCTTGTAGGGCTTCCGTACTTTTTTCTTCTTCTTCTTCTTCTTCTTGGAGCGAGCTGGCGCACTTCCGTTGTGGATTGAATTTGCAGCATTTTTCTCTTGCAAGTGTTTTCTGTGTTTGCAGCGGTTTTTTCTCTTGCAGCGTTTTTTTTCTTGCAAGTGTTTTTTTTCTTGCGAGTGTTTTTTTTCTTGCAAGTGTTTTTTTTCTTGCATGTGTTTTCTGTGATTGCAGCATTTTTCTCTTGCAGGTGTTTTCTGTGTTTGCGGCGTTTTTTTCTCTTGCAGCATTTTTTTCTTGCAGCGTTTCTTTCTTGCATGTGTTTTCTGTGTTTGCAGCGCGTTTGCACCTGTCGGCCACCGTACCTTTGAACCATAATATCGATGCATCCTTTGAACTTAAGTAAAACGAAACAGAAACACTTAAGTTCATTTAAATTTATTGAGACCTGACATGGCATCAGCTCAAGCAGGGGTGTCAAACAGATTTTATTTCAGGGGCCACACAATTCTGGTGTGAAATACAGTGAAATAGCCAACAGTTTCTCCTATAGCTGTTACATTACACACATTTTAACAAAGTTGCCTTGACGACAAGGCTTTCCAGCTAGTTTACTTGCAACAATGTTAACAACTTTTATGGCAACATAGCTCAGAACCCAGCTTGGGTCTCAGTGTTGTGCCAGCTGCCAAAGAGATTTTCTAAAAACAAAAAAATTAATCATTTGAAAGAAATGTTGAAGTTTTTATAGTTTTCCTACTGATTGGGCTGGCTGTTTTGAAGTCTATTGCAGGTTTTGGTCCACGGGCCTCATGTTTGACACCCCTCAGCTAGAATGTATTGTACTTGATTTGAACATTTGCAGTGCAGCTCCCTTGTTGCAAAAAAAATCCACACGTATAGAATACTGTAAAACAAACCAAAATCAGAATCTTTCTGTTGACGTAATGTTGCTGTTTACCCATGCAGACTAAAAAAACAAAAGTTTCTGTGTGATTCTAAATAAAAATGCAGTATTCTGTGTTTCAGTGGCAGCCAATATCCCACGAACAAAACAAACAAGATTATTATGCAAATAATGTCCTCCATACTGAGTTGCATACAAATATAAATCAGTGCTGTTGACACATTTTTAAACTGTCTCCATTATTCATGCATTCATACTAAGCCACTACATATGTCTTGCTTTTATCTCCCTTTGTTCTCAGACTGAGTTGAGTGCCCCCCTGACTCATTTCACTTCTCTCACAATCCATTCATCTACAGAACACAAAGAGAGAACTTTGCAGTAACACATGCACACAGCTCACATGCAGAACAGGGCAACACATTTAAGGAATTGTTTTCGTTTTATTCTTTAACAACACACTTATCTTTATCTACCTCTCTGTTTTACCCTTTCCAATCACTGGTCTGTTCTACATGATATTTCTTCATTTCCTAATTCTATTTAGGAATAGTTGTTTCTGGCATTAAATCAGTGCATTTGTAGGATGAGCAGCAGCAAGGCGTACGTATTTGTCTGAATAAAATCACAGAAGAACAATGTCAAAAGTGTTTCCATTTCGTTCCTGGTTTACTATTCTTT